>NW_026872043.1:0-186995 GCF_033458585.1 Syngnathus typhle
CGGCGAGCTGAGCGCTTTTTCTGAATTGTGCCGCTCCCGTCACTCTGGTTAGGTTGGCATCGAAAAAAACGCTCTTGGGTGCTTTAGAGTGCCGAGTTTATCACTGCGCATGAAGAAATGACCACCTCCAACGTTTGGTTTATGTTTTATAAGCATGTTTAATTTTATTGCTTAAATCGCATTTTCTCGGCGAGCTGAGCACTTTTTCTGAATTGTGCCGCTCCCGTCACTCTGGTTAGGTTGGCATCAAATAAAACGCTCTCGGGTGCTTTAGAGTGCCGAGTTTATCACTGCGCATGAAGAAATGACCACCTCCAACGTTTGGTTTATGTTTTATAAGCATTTTTAATTTTATTGCTTAAATCGCATTTTCTCGGCGAGCTGAGCACTTTTTCTGAATTGTGCCGCTCCCGTCACTCTGGTTAGGTTGGCATCGAAAAAAACGCTCTCGGGTGCTTTAGAGTGCCGAGTTTATCACTGCGCATGAAGAAATGACCACCTCCAACGTTTGGTTTATGTTTTATAAGCATTTTTAATTTTATTTCTTAAATCGCATTTTCTCGGCGAGCTGAGCACTTTTTCTGAATTGTGCCGCTCCCGTCACTCTGGTTAGGTTGGCATGGGAAAAAACGCTCTCGGGTGCTTTAGAGTGCCGAGTTTATCACTGCGCATGAAGAAATGACCACCTCCAACGTTTGGTTTATGTTTTATAAGCATTTTTAATTTTATTGCTTAAATCGCATTTTCTCGGCGAGCTGAGCACTTTTTCTGAATTGTGCCGCTCCCGTCACTCTGGTTAGGTTGGCATGGAAAAAAACGCTCTCGGGTGCTTTAGAGTGCCGAGTTTATTACTGCGTAATAAGAAATGACCATCTACAACGTTTGGTTTATGTTTTATAAGCATTTTAAATTTTATTGCTTAAATCGCATTTTCTCGGCGAGCTGAGCACTTTTTCTGAATTGTGCCGCTCCCGTCACTCTGGTTAGGTTGGCATCGAAAAAAACGCTCTCGGGTGCTTTAGAGTGCCGAGTTTATCACTGCGCATGAAGAAATGACCACCTCCAACGTTTGGTTTATGTTTTATAAGCATTTTTAATTTTATTGCTTAAATCGCATTTTCTCGGCGAGCTGAGCACTTTTTCTGAATTGTGCCGCTCCCGTCACTCTGGTTAGGTTGGCATGGAAAAAAACGCTCTCGGGTGCTTTAGAGTGCCGAGTTTATCACTGTGCATGAAGAAATGACCACCTCCAACGTTTGGTTTATGTTTTATAAGCATTTTTAATTTTATTGCTTAAATCGCATTTTCTCGGCGAGCTGAGCGCTTTTTCTGAATTGTGCCGCTCCCGTCACTCTGGTTAGGTTGGCATCGAAAAAAACGCTCTCGGGTGCTTTAGAGTGCCGAGTTTATTACTGCGTAATAAGAAATGACCATTTACAACGTTTGGTTTATGTTTTATAAGCATTTTTAATTTTATTGCTTAAATCGCATTTTCTCGGCGAGCTGAGCACTTTTTCTGAATTGTGCCGCTCCCGTCACTCTGGTTAGGTTGGCATCGAAAAAAACGCTCTCGGGTGCTTTAGAGTGCCGAGTTTATCACTGTGCATGAAGAAATGACCACCTCCAACGTTTGGTTTATGTTTTATAAGCATTTTTAATTTTATTGCTTAAATCGCATTTTCTCGGCAAGCTGACCGCTTTTTCTGAATTGTGCCGCTCCCGTCACTCTGGTTAGGTTGGCATCGAAAAAAACGCTCTCGGGTGCTTTAGAGTGCCGACTTTATTACTGCGTAATAAGAAATGACCATCTACAACGTTTGGTTTATGTTTTATAAGCATTTTTAATTTTAATGCTTAAATCGCATTTTCTCGGCGAGCTGAGCACTTTTTCTGAATTGTGCCGCTCCCGTCACTCTGGTTAGGTTGGCATCGAAAAAAACGCTCTTGGGTGCTTTAGAGTGCCGAGTTTATCACTGCGCATGAAGAAATGACCACCTCCAACGTTTGGTTTATGTTTTATAAGCATTTTTAATTTTATTGCTTAAATCGCATTTTCTCGGCGAGCTGAGCACTTTTTCTGAATTGTGCCGCTCCCGTCACTCTGGTTAGGTTGGCATCGAAAAAAACGCTCTCGGGTGCTTTAGAGTGCCGAGTTTATCACTGCGCATGAAGAAATGACCAACTCCAACGTTTGGTTTATGTTTTATAAGCATTTTTAATTTTATTGCTTAAATCGCATTTTCTCGGCGAGCTGAGCACTTTTTCTGAATTGTGCCGCTCCCGTCACTCTGGTTAGGTTGGCATCGAAAAAAACGCTCTCGGGTGCTTTAGAGTGCCGAGTTTATCACTGCGCATGAAGAAATGACCACCTCCAACGTTTGGTTTATGTTTTATAAGCATTTTTAATTTTATTGCTTAAATCGCATTTTCTCGGCGAGCTGAGCACTTTTTCTGAATTGTGCCGCTCCCGTCACTCTGGTTAGGTTGGCATCGAAAAAAACGCTCTCGGGTGCTTTAGAGTGCCGAGTTTATCACTGCGCATGAAGAAATGACCACCTCCAACGTTTGGTTTATGTTTTATAAGCATTTTTAATTTTATTGCTTAAATCGCATTTTCTCGGCGAGCTGAGCACTTTTTCTGAATTGTGCCGCTCCCGTCACTCTGGTTAGGTTGGCATGGAAAAAAACGCTCTCGGGTGCTTTAGAGTGCCGAGTTTATCACTGCGCATGAAGAAATGGCCACCTCCAACGTTTGGTTTATGTTTTATAAGCATTTTTAATTTTATTGCTTAAATCGCATTTTCTCGGCGAGCTGAGCACTTTTTCTGAATTGTGCCGCTCCCGTCACTCTGGTTAGGTTGACATGGAAAAAAACGCTCTCGGGTGCTTTAGAGTGCCGAGTTTATTACTGCGTAATAAGAAATGACCATCTACAACGTTTGGTTTATGTTTTATAAGCATTTTAAATTTTATTGCTTAAATCGCATTTTCTCGGCGAGCTGAGCACTTTTTCTGAATTGTGCCGCTCCCGTCACTCTGGTTAGGTTGGCATCGAAAAAAACGCTCTCGGGTGCTTTAGAGTGCCGAGTTTATCACTGTGCATGAAGAAATGACCACCTCCAACGTTTGGTTTATGTTTTATAAGCATTTTTAATTTTATTGCTTAAATCGCATTTTCTCGGCGAGCTGAGCGCTTTTTCTGAATTGTGCCGCTCCCGTCACTCTGGTTAGGTTGGCATCGAAAAAAACGCTCTCGGGTGCTTTAGAGTGCCGAGTTTATTACTGCGTAATAAGAAATGACCATTTACAACGTTTGGTTTATGTTTTATAAGCATTTTTAATTTTATTGCTTAAATCGCATTTTCTCGGCGAGCTGAGCACTTTTTCTGAATTGTGCCGCTCCCGTCACTCTGGTTAGGTTGGCATCGAAAAAAACGCTCTCGGGTGCTTTAGAGTGCCGAGTTTATCACTGTGCATGAAGAAATGACAACCTCCAACGTTTGGTTTATGTTTTATAAGCATTTTTAATTTTATTGCTTAAATCGCATTTTCTCGGCGAGCTGAGCGCTTTTTCTGAATTGTGCCGCTCCCGTCACTCTGGTTAAGTTGGCATCGAAAAAAACGCTCTCGGGTGCTTTAGAGTGCCGACTTTATTACTGCGTAATAAGAAATGACCATCTACAACGTTTGGTTTATGTTTTATAAGCATTTTTAATTTTATTGCTTAAATCGCATTTTCTCGGCGAGCTGAGCACTTTTTCTGAATTGTGCCGCTCCCGTCACTCTGGTTAGGTTGGCATCGAAAAAAACGCTCTTGGGTGCTTTAGAGTGCCGAGTTTATCACTGCGCATGAAGAAATGACCACCTCCAACGTTTGGTTTATGTTTTATAAGCATTTTTAATTTTATTGCTTAAATCGCATTTTCTCGGCGAGCTGAGCACTTTTTCTGAATTGTGCCGCTCCCGTCACTCTGGTTAGGTTGGCATCGAAAAAAACGCTCTCGGGTGCTTTAGAGTGCCGAGTTTATCACTGCGCATGAAGAAATGACCAACTCCAACGTTTGGTTTATGTTTTATAGGCATTTTTAATTTTATTGCTTAAATCGCATTTTCTCGGCGAGCTGAGCACTTTTTCTGAATTGTGCCGCTCCCGTCACTCTGGTTAGGTTGGCATCGAAAAAAACGCTCTCGGGTGCTTTAGAGTGCCGAGTTTATCACTGCGCATGAAGAAATGACCACCTCCAACGTTTGGTTTATGTTTTATAAGCATTTTTAATTTTATTGCTTAAATCGCATTTTCTCGGCGAGCTGAGCGCTTTTTCTGAATTGTGCCGCTCCCGTCACTCTGGTTAGGTTGGCATCGAAAAAAACGCTCTCGGGTGCTTTAGAGTGCCGACTTTATTACTGCGTAATAAGAAATGACCATCTACAACGTTTGGTTTATGTTTTATAAGCATTTTTAATTTTATTGCTTAAATCGCATTTTCTCGGCGAGCTGAGCACTTTTTCTGAATTGTGCCGCTCCCGTCACTCTGGTTAGGTTGGCATCGAAAAAAACGCTCTTGGGTGCTTTAGAGTGCCGAGTTTATCACTGCACATGAAGAAATGACCACCTCCAACGTTTGGTTTATGTTTTATAAGCATTTTTAATTTTATTGCTTAAATCGCATTTTCTCGGCGAGCTGAGCACTTTTTCTGAATTGTGCCGCTCCCGTCACTCTGGTTAGGTTGGCATCGAAAAAAACGCTCTCGGGTGCTTTAGAGTGCCGAGTTTATCACTGCGCATGAAGAAATGACCAACTCCAACGTTTGGTTTATGTTTTATAAGCATTTTTAATTTTATTGCTTAAATCGCATTTTCTCGGCGAGCTGAGCACTTTTTCTGAATTGTGCCGCTCCCGTCACTCTGGTTAGGTTGGCATCGAAAAAAACGCTCTCGGGTGCTTTAGAGTGCCGAGTTTATCACTGCGCATGAAGAAATGACCACCTCCAACGTTTGGTTTATGTTTTATAAGCATTTTTAATTTTATTGCTTAAATCGCATTTTCTCGGCGAGCTGAGCACTTTTTCTGAATTGTGCCGCTCCCGTCACTCTGGTTAGGTTGGCATGGAAAAAAACGCTCTCGGGTGCTTTAGAGTGCTGAGTTTATTACTGGGTAATAAGAAATGACCATCTACAACGTTTGGTTTATGTTTTATAAGCATTTTAAATTGTATTGCTTAAATCGCATTTTCTCGGCGAGCTGAGCACTTTTTCTGAATTGTGCCGCTCCCGTCACTCTGGTTAGGTTGGCATCGAAAAAAACGCTCTCGGGTGCTTTAGAGTGCCGAGTTTATCACTGCGCATGAAGAAATGACCACCTCCAACGTTTGGTTTATGTTTTATAAGCATTTTTAATTTTATTGCTTAAATTGCATTTTCTCGGCGAGCTGAGCGCTTTTTCTGAATTGTGCCGCTCCCGTCACTCTGGTTAGGTTGGCATCGAAAAAAACGCTCTCGGGTGCTTTAGAGTGCCGAGTTTATCACTGCGCATGAAGAAATGACCACCTCCAACGTTTGGTTTATGTTTTATAAGCATTTTTAATTTTATTGCTTAAATCGCATTTTCTCGGCGAGCTGAGCGCTTTTTCTGAATTGTGCCGCTCCCGTCACTCTGGTTAGGTTGGCATCGAAAAAAACGCTCTCGGGTGCTTTAGAGTGCCGAGTTTATCACTGCGCATGAAGAAATGACCACCTCCAACGTTTGGTTTATGTTTTATAAGCATTTTTAATTTTATTGCTTAAATCGCATTTTCTCGGCGAGCTGAGCACTTTTTCTGAATTGTGCCGCTCCCGTCACTCTGGTTAGGTTGGCATCGAATAAAACGCTCTCGGGTGCTTTAGAGTGCCGAGTTTATCACTGCGCATGAAGAAATGACCACCTCCAACGTTTGGTTTATGTTTTATAAGCATTTTTAATTTTATTGCTTAAATCGCATTTTCTCGGCGAGCTGAGCACTTTTTCTGAATTGTGCCGCTCCCGTCACTCTGGTTAGGTTGGCATCGAAAAAAACGCTCTCGGGTGCTTTAGAGTGCCGAGTTTATCACTGCGCATGAAGAAATGACCACCTCCAACGTTTGGTTTATGTTTTATAAGCATTTTTAATTTTATTGCTTAAATCGCATTTTCTCGGCGAGCTGAGCACTTTTTCTGAATTGTGCCGCTCCCGTCACTCTGGTTAGGTTGGCATCGAAAAAAACGCTCTCGGGTGCTTTAGAGTGCCGAGTTTATCACTGTGCATGAAGAAATGACCACCTCCAACGTTTGGTTTATGTTTTATAAGCATTTTTAATTTTATTGCTTAAATCGCATTTTCTCGGCGAGCTGAGCACTTTTTCTGAATTGTGCCGCTCCCGTCACTCTGGTTAGGTTGGCATGGAAAAAAACGCTCTCGGGTGCTTTAGAGTGCCGAGTTTATCACTGCACATGAAGAAATGACCACCTCCAACGTTTGGTTTATGTTTTATAAGCATTTTTAATTTTATTGCTTAAATCGCATTTTCTCGGCGAGCTGAGCACTTTTTCTGAATTGTGCCGCTCCCGTCACTCTGGTTAGGTTGGCATCGAAAACAACGCTCTCGGGTGCTTTAGAGTGCCGAGTTTATCACTGCGCATGAAGAAATGACCACCTCCAACGTTTGGTTTATGTTTTATAAGCATTTTTAATTTTATTGCTTAAATCGCATTTTCTCGGCGAGCTGAGCACTTTTTCTGAATTGTGCCGCTCCCGTCACTCTGGTTAGGTTGGCATCAAATAAAACGCTCTCGGGTGCTTTAGAGTGCCGAGTTTATCACTGCGCATGAAGAAATGACCACCTCCAACGTTTGGTTTATGTTTTATAAGCATTTTTAATTTTATTGCTTAAATCGCATTTTCTCGGCGAGCTGAGCACTTTTTCTGAATTGTGCCGCTCCCGTCACTCTGGTTAGGTTGGCATCGAAAAAAACGCTCTCGGGTGCTTTAGAGTGCCGAGTTTATCACTGCGCATGAAGAAATGACCACCTCCAACGTTTGGTTTATGTTTTATAAGCATTTTTAATTTTATTTCTTAAATCGCATTTTCTCGGCGAGCTGAGCACTTTTTCTGAATTGTGCCGCTCCCGTCACTCTGGTTAGGTTGGCATGGAAAAAAACGCTCTCGGGTGCTTTAGAGTGCCGAGTTTATCACTGCGCATGAAGAAATGACCACCTCCAACGTTTGGTTTATGTTTTATAAGCATTTTTAATTTTATTGCTTAAATCGCATTTTCTCGGCGAGCTGAGCACTTTTTCAGAATTGTGCCGCTCCCGTCACTCTGGTTAGGTTGGCATGGAAAAAAACGCTCTCGGGTGCTTTAGAGTGCTGAGTTTATTACTGGGTAATAAGAAATGACCATCTACAACGTTTGGTTTATGTTTTATAAGCATTTTTAATTTTATTGCTTAAATCGCATTTTCTCGGCGAGCTGAGCACTTTTTCTGAATTGTGCCGCTCCCGTCACTCTGGTTAGGTTGGCATGGAAAAAAACGCTCTCGGGTGCTTTAGAGTGCCGAGTTTATCACTGCACATGAAGAAATGACCACCTCCAACGTTTGGTTTATGTTTTATAAGCATTTTTAATTGTATTGCTTAAATCGCATTTTCTCGGCGAGCTGAGCACTTTTTCTGAATTGTGCCGCTCCCGTCACTCTGGTTAGGTTGGCATGGAAAAAAACGCTCTCGGGTGCTTTAGAGTGCCGAGTTTATTACTGCGTAATAAGAAATGACCATCTACAACGTTTGGTTTATGTTTTATAAGCATTTTTAATTTTATTGCTTAAATCGCATTTTCTCGGCGAGCTGAGCACTTTTTCTGAATTGTGCCGCTCCCGTCACTCTGGTTAGGTTGGCATCGAAAAAAACGCTCTCGGGTGCTTTAGAGTGCCGAGTTTATCACTGCGCATGAAGAAATGACCACCTCCAACGTTTGGTTTATGTTTTATAAGCATTTTTAATTTTATTGCTTAAATCGCATTTTCTCGGCGAGCTGAGCTTTTCTGAATTGTGCCGCTCCCGTCACTCTGGTTAGGTTGGCATGGAAAAAAACGCTCTCGGGTGCTTTAGAGTGCCGAGTTTATCACCGCGCATGAAGAAATGACCACCTCCAACGTTTGGTTTATGTTTTATAAGCATTTTTAATTTTATTGCTTAAATCGCATTTTCTCGGCGAGCTGAGCGCTTTTTCTGAATTGTGCCGCTCCCGTCACTCTGGTTAGGTTGGCATCGAATAAAACGCTCTCGGGTGCTTTAGAGTGCCGAGTTTATCACTGCGCATGAAGAAATGACCACCTCCAACGTTTGGTTTATGTTTTATAAGCATTTTTAATTTTATTGCTTAAATCGCATTTTCTCGGCGAGCTGAGCACTTTTTCTGAATTGTGCCGCTCCCGTCACTCTGGTTAGGTTGGCATGGAAAAAAACGCTCTCGGGTGCTTTAGAGTGCTGAGTTTATTACTGGGTAATAAGAAATGACCATCTACAACGTTTGGTTTATGTTTTATAAGCATTTTTAATTTTATTGCTTAAATCGCATTTTCTCGGCGAGCTGAGCACTTTTTCTGAATTGTGCCGCTCCCGTCACTCTGGTTAGGTTGGCATGGAAAAAAACGCTCTCGGGTGCTTTAGAGTGCCGAGTTTATCACTGCACATGAAGAAATGACCACCTCCAACGTTTGGTTTATGTTTTATAAGCATTTTTAATTGTATTGCTTAAATCGCATTTTCTCGGCGAGCTGAGCACTTTTTCTGAATTGTGCCGCTCCCGTCACTCTGGTTAGGTTGGCATGGAAAAAAACGCTCTCGGGTGCTTTAGAGTGCCGAGTTTATTACTGCGTAATAAGAAATGACCATCTACAACGTTTGGTTTATGTTTTATAAGCATTTTTAATTTTATTGCTTAAATCGCATTTTCTCGGCGAGCTGAGCACTTTTTCTGAATTGTGCCGCTCCCGTCACTCTGGTTAGGTTGGCATCGAAAAAAACGCTCTCGGGTGCTTTAGAGTGCCGAGTTTATCACTGCGCATGAAGAAATGACCACCTCCAACGTTTGGTTTATGTTTTATAAGCATTTTTAATTTTATTGCTTAAATCGCATTTTCTCGGCGAGCTGAGCTTTTCTGAATTGTGCCGCTCCCGTCACTCTGGTTAGGTTGGCATGGAAAAAAACGCTCTCGGGTGCTTTAGAGTGCCGAGTTTATCACCGCGCATGAAGAAATGACCACCTCCAACGTTTGGTTTATGTTTTATAAGCATTTTTAATTTTATTGCTTAAATCGCATTTTCTCGGCGAGCTGAGCGCTTTTTCTGAATTGTGCCGCTCCCGTCACTATGGTTAGGTTGGCATCGAATAAAACGCTCTCGGGTGCTTTAGAGTGCCGAGTTTATCACTGCGCATGAAGAAATGACCACCTCCAACGTTTGGTTTATGTTTTATAAGCATTTTTAATTTTATTGCTTAAATCGCATTTTCTCGGCGAGCTGAGCACTTTTTCTGAATTGTGCCGCTCCCGTCACTCTGGTTAGGTTGGCATGGAAAAAAACGCTCTCGGGTGCTTTAGAGTGCCGAGTTTATTACTGCGTAATAAGAAATGACCATCTACAACGTTTGGTTTATGTTTTATAAGCATTTTTAATTTTATTGCTTAAATCGCATTTTCTCGGCGAGCTGAGCACTTTTTCTGAATTGTGCCGCTCCCGTCACTCTGGTTAGGCATGGAAAAAAACGCTCTCGGGTGCTTTAGAGTGCCGAGTTTATCACTGCGCATGAAGAAATGGCCACCTCCAACGTTTGGTTTATGTATTATAAGCATTTTTAATTTTATTGCTTAAATCGCATTTTCTCGGCGAGCTGAGCACTTTTTCTGAATTGTGCCGCTCCCGTCACTCTGGTTAGGTTGGCATGGAAAAAAACGCTCTCGGGTGCTTTAGAGTGCCGAGTTTATCACTGCGCATGAAGAAATGGCCACCTCCAACGTTTGGTTTATGTTTTATAAGCATTTTTAATTTTATTGCTTAAATCGCATTTTCTCGGCGAGCTGAGCACTTTTTCTGAATTGTGCCGCTCCCGTCACTCTGGTTAGGTTGGCATGGAAAAAAACGCTCTCGGGTGCTTTAGAGTGCCGAGTTTATCACTGCGCATGAAGAAATGACCACCTCCAACGTTTGGTTTATGTTTTATAAGCATTTTTAATTTTATTGCTTAAATCGCATTTTCTCGGCGAGCTGAGCACTTTTTCTGAATTGTGCCGCTCCCGTCACTCTGGTTAGGTTGGCATGGAAAAAAACGCTCTCGGGTGCTTTAGAGTGCCGAGTTTATCACTGCGCATGAAGAAATTGCCACCTCCAACGTTTGGTTTATGTTTTATAAGCATTTTTAATTTTATTGCTTAAATCGCATTTTCTCGGCGAGCTGAGCACTTTTTCTGAATTGTGCCGCTCCCGTCACTCTGGTTAGGTTGGCATCGAAAAAAACGCTCTCGGGTGCTTTAGAGTGCCGAGTTTATCACTGCGCATGAAGAAATGACCACCTCCAACGTTTGGTTTATGTTTTATAAGCATTTTTAATTTTATTGCTTAAATCGCATTTTCTCGGCGAGCTGAGCACTTTTTCTGAATTGTGCCGCTCCCGTCACTCTGGTTAGGTTGGCATGGAAAAAATCGCTCTCGGGTGCTTTAGAGTGCCGAGTTTATTACTGCGTAATAAGAAATGACCATCTACAACGTTTGGTTTATGTTTTATAAGCATTTTTAATTGTATTGCTTAAATCGCATTTTCTCGGCGAGCTGAGCACTTTTTCTGAATTGTGCCGCTCCCGTCACTCTGTTTAGGTTGGCATGGAAAAAAACGCTCTCGGGTGCTTTAGAGTGCCGAGTTTATCACTGCGCATGAAGAAATGACCACCTCCAACGTTTGGTTTATGTTTTATAAGCATTTTTAATTTTATTGCTTAAATCGCATTTTCTCGGCGAGCTGAGCGCTTTTTCTGAATTGTGCCGCTCCCGTCACTCTGGTTAAGTTGGCATCGAAAAAAACGCTCTCGGGTGCTTTAGAGTGCCGAGTTTATCACTGCGCATGAAGAAATGACCACCTCCAACGTTTGGTTTATGTTTTATAAGCATTTTTAATTTTATTGCTTAAATCGCATTTTCTCGGCGAGCTGAGCACTTTTTCTGAATTGTGCCGCTCCCGTCACTCTGGTTAGGTTGGCATCGAAAAAAACGCTCTCGGGTGCTTTAGAGTGCCGAGTTTATCACTGCGCATGAAGAAATGACCACCTCCAACGTTTGGTTTATGTTTTATAAGCATTTTTAATTTTATTGCTTAAATCGCATTTTCTCGGCGAGCTGAGCACTTTTTCTGAATTGTGCCGCTCCCGTCACTCTGGTTAGGTTGGCATGGAAAAAAACGCTCTCGGGTGCTTTAGAGTGCCGAGTTTATCACTGCGCATGAAGAAATGACCACCTCCAACGTTTGGTTTATGTTTTATAAGCATTTTTAATTTTATTGCTTAAATCGCATTTTCTCGGCGAGCTGAGCACTTTTTCTGAATTGTGCCGCTCCCGTCACTCTGGTTAGGTTGGCATGGAAAAAAACGCTCTTGGGTGCTTTAGAGTGCCGAGTTTATTACTGCGTAATAAGAAATGACCATCTACAACGTTTGGTTTATGTTTTATAAGCATTTTTAATTTTATTGCTTAAATCGCATTTTCTCGGCGAGCTGAGCACTTTTTCTGAATTGTGCCGCTCCCGTCACTCTGTTTAGGTTGGCATGGAAAAAAACGCTCTCGGGTGCTTTAGAGTGCCGAGTTTATCACTGCGCATGAAGAAAAGACCACCTCCAACGTTTGGTTTATGTTTTATAAGCATTTTTAATTTTATTGCTTAAATCGCATTTTCTCGGCGAGCTGAGCACTTTTTCTGAATTGTGCCGCTCCTGTCACTCTGGTTAGGTTGGCATGGAAAAAAACGCTCTCGGGTGCTTTAGAGTGCCGAGTTTATCACTGCGCATGAAGAAATTACCACCTCCAACGTTTGGTTTATGTTTTATAAGCATTTTTAATTTTATTGCTTAAATCGCATTTTCTCGGCGAGCTGAGCACTTTTTCTGAATTGTGCCGCTCCCGTCACTCTGGTTAGGTTGGCATGGAAAAAAACGCTCTCGGGTGCTTTAGAGTGCCGAGTTTATCACTGCGCATGAAGAAATGGCCACCTCCAACGTTTGGTTTATGTTTTATAAGCATTTTTAATTTTATTGCTTAAATCGCATTTTCTCGGCGAGCTGAGCACTTTTTCTGAATTGTGCCGCTCCCGTCACTCTGGTTAGGTTGGCATGGAAAAAAACGCTCTCGGGTGCTTTAGAGTGCCGAGTTTATCACTGCGCATGAAGAAATGGCCACCTCCAACGTTTGGTTTATGTTTTATAAGCATTTTTAATTTTATTGCTTAAATCGCATTTTCTCGGCGAGCTGAGCACTTTTTCTGAATTGTGCCGCTCCCGTCACTCTGGTTAGGTTGGCATGGAAAAAAACGCTCTCGGGTGCTTTAGAGTGCCGAGTTTATCACTGCGCATGAAGAAATGACCACCTCCAACGTTTGGTTTATGTTTTATAAGCATTTTTAATTTTATTGCTTAAATCGCATTTTCTCGGCGAGCTGAGCACTTTTTCTGAATTGTGCCGCTCCCGTCACTCTGGTTAGGTTGGCATCGAAAAAAACGCTCTCGGGTGCTTTAGAGTGCCGAGTTTATCACTGCGCATGAAGAAATGACCACCTCCAACGTTTGGTTTATGTTTTATAAGCATTTTTAATTTTATTGCTTAAATCGCATTTTCTCGGCGAGCTAAGCACTTTTTCTGAATTGTGCCGCTCCCGTCACTCTGGTTAGGTTGGCATCGAAAAAAACGCTCTCGGGTGCTTTAGAGTGCCGAGTTTATCACTGCGCATGAAGAAATGACCAACTCCAACGTTTGGTTTATGTTTTATAAGCATTTTTAATTTTATTGCTTAAATCGCATTTTCTCGGCGAGCTGAGCACTTTTTCTGAATTGTGCCGCTCCCGTCACTCTGGTTAGGTTGGCATCGAAAAAAACGCTCTCGGGTGCTTTAGAGTGCCGAGTTTATCACTGCGCATGAAGAAATGACCACCTCCAACGTTTGGTTTATGTTTTATAAGCATTTTTAATTTTATTGCTTAAATCGCATTTTCTCGGCGAGCTGAGCACTTTTTCTGAATTGTGCCGCTCCCGTCACTCTGGTTAGGTTGGCATCGAAAAAAACGCTCTCGGGTGCTTTAGAGTGCCGAATTTATCACTGCGCATGAAGAAATGACCACCTCCAACGTTTGGTTTATGTTTTATAAGCATTTTTAATTTTATTGCTTAAATCGCATTTTCTCGGCGAGCTGAGCGCTTTTTCTGAATTGTGCCGCTCCCGTCACTCTGGTTAGGTTGGCATCGAAAAAAACGCTCTCGGGTGCTTTAGAGTGCCGAGTTTATCACTGCGCATGAAGAAATGACCACCTCCAACGTTTGGTTTATGTTTTATAAGCATTTTTAATTTTATTGCTTAAATCGCATTTTCTCGGCGAGCTGAGCGCTTTTTCTGAATTGTGCCGCTCCCGTCACTCTGGTTAGGTTGGCATCGACAAAAACGCTCTCGGGTGCTTTAGAGTGCCGAGTTTATCACTGCGCATGAAGAAATGACCACCTCCAACGTTTGGTTTATGTTTTATAAGCATTTTTAATTTTATTGCTTAAATCGCATTTTCTCGGCGAGCTGAGCACTTTTTCTGAATTGTGCCGCTCCCGTCACTCTGGTTAGGTTGGCATCGAAAAAAACGCTCTCGGGTGCTTTAGAGTGCCGAATTTATCACTGCGCATGAAGAAATGACCACCTCCAACGTTTGGTTTATGTTTTATAAGCATTTTTAATTTTATTGCTTAAATCGCATTTTCTCGGCGAGCTGAGCGCTTTTTCTGAATTGTGCCGCTCCCGTCACTCTGGTTAGGTTGGCATCGAAAAAAACGCTCTCGGGTGCTTTAGAGTGCCGAGTTTATCACTGCGCATGAAGAAATGACCACCTCCAACGTTTGGTTTATGTTTTATAAGCATGTTTAATTTTATTGCTTAAATCGCATTTTCTCGGCGAGCTGAGCACTTTTTCTGAATTGTGTCCGCTCCCGTCACTCTGGTTAGGTTGGCATCAAATAAAACGCTCTCGGGTGCTTTAGAGTGCCGAGTTTATCACTGCGCATGAAGAAATGACCACCTCCAACGTTTGGTTTATGTTTTATAAGCATTTTTAATTTTATTGCTTAAATCGCATTTTCTCGGCGAGCTGAGCACTTTTTCTGAATTGTGCCGCTCCCGTCACTCTGGTTAGGTTGGCATGGAAAAAAACGCTCTCGGGTGCTTTAGAGTGCCGAGTTTATCACTGCGCATGAAGAAATGACCACCTCCAACGTTTGGTTTATGTTTTATAAGCATTTTTAATTTTATTGCTTAAATCGCATTTTTTCGGCGAGCTGAGCACTTTTTCTGAATTGTGCCGCTCCCGTCACTCTGGTTAGGTTGGCATCGAAAAAAACGCTCTCGGGTGCTTTAGAGTGCCGAGTTTATCACTGCGCATGAAGAAATGACCACCTCCAACGTTTGGTTTATGTTTTATAAGCATTTTTAATTTTATTGCTTAAATCGCATTTTCTCGGCGAGCTGAGCACTTTTTCTGAATTGTGCCGCTCCCGTCACTCTGGTTAGGTTGGCATCGAAAAAAACGCTCTCGGGTGCTTTAGAGTGCCGAGTTTATCACTGCGCATGAAGAAATGACCAACTCCAACGTTTGGTTTATGTTTTATAAGCATTTTTAATTTTATTGCTTAAATCGCATTTTCTCGGCGAGCTGAGCACTTTTTCTGAATTGTGCCGCTCCCGTCACTCTGGTTAGGTTGGCATCGAAAAAAACGCTCTCGGGTGCTTTAGAGTGCCGAGTTTATCACTGCGCATGAAGAAATGACCACCTCCAACGTTTGGTTTATGTTTTATAAGCATTTTTAATTTTATTGCTTAACTCGCATTTTCTCGGCGAGGAGCACTTTTTCTGAATTGTGCCGCTCCCGTCACTCTGGTTAGGTTGGCATCGAAAAAAACGCTCTCGGGTGCTTTAGAGTGCCGAATTTATCACTGCGCATGAAGAAATGACCACCTCCAACGTTTGGTTTATGTTTTATAAGCATTTTTAATTTTATTGCTTAAATCGCATTTTCTCGGCGAGCTGAGCGCTTTTTCTGAATTGTGCCGCTCCCGTCACTCTGGTTAGGTTGGCATCGAAAAAAACGCTCTCGGGTGCTTTAGAGTGCCGAGTTTATCACTGCGCATGAAGAAATGACCACCTCCAACGTTTGGTTTATGTTTTATAAGCATTTTTAATTTTATTGCTTAAATCGCATTTTCTCGGCGAGCTGAGCGCTTTTTCTGAATTGTGCCGCTCCCGTCACTCTGGTTAGGTTGGCATCGAAAAAAACGCTCTCGGGTGCTTTAGAGTGCCGAGTTTATCACTGCGCATGAAGAAATGACCACCTCCAACGTTTGGTTTATGTTTTATAAGCATTTTTAATTTTATTGCTTAAATCGCATTTTCTCGGCAAGCTGAGCACTTTTTCTGAATTGTGCCGCTCCCGTCACTCTGGTTAGGTTGGCATCGAAAAAAACGCTCTCGGGTGCTTTAGAGTGCCGATTTTATCACTGCGCATGAAGAAATGACCACCTCCAACGTTTGGTTTATGTTTTATAAGCATTTTTAATTTTATTGCTTAAATCGCATTTTCTCGGCGAGCTGAGCACTTTTTCTGAATTGTGCCGCTCCCGTCACTCTGGTTAGGTTGGCATCGAAAAAAACGCTCTCGGGTGCTTTAGAGTGCCGAGTTTATCACCGCGCATGAAGAAATGACCACCTCCAACGTTTGGTTTATGTTTTATAAGCATTTTTAATTTTATTGCTTAAATCGCATTTTCTCGGCGAGCTGAGCGCTTTTTCTGAATTGTGCCGCTCCCGTCACTCTGGTTAGGTTGGCATCGAAAAAAACGCTCTTGGGTGCTTTAGAGTGCCGAGTTTATCACTGCGCATGAAGAAATGACCACCTCCAACGTTTGGTTTATGTTTTATAAGCATGTTTAATTTTATTGCTTAAATCGCATTTTCTCGGCGAGCTGAGCACTTTTTCTGAATTGTGCCGCTCCCGTCACTCTGGTTAGGTTGGCATCAAATAAAACGCTCTCGGGTGCTTTAGAGTGCCGAGTTTATCACTGCGCATGAAGAAATGACCACCTCCAACGTTTGGTTTATGTTTTATAAGCATTTTTAATTTTATTGCTTAAATCGCATTTTCTCGGCGAGCTGAGCACTTTTTCTGAATTGTGCCGCTCCCGTCACTCTGGTTAGGTTGGCATCGAAAAAAACGCTCTCGGGTGCTTTAGAGTGCCGAGTTTATCACTGCGCATGAAGAAATGACCACCTCCAACGTTTGGTTTATGTTTTATAAGCATTTTTAATTTTATTTCTTAAATCGCATTTTCTCGGCGAGCTGAGCACTTTTTCTGAATTGTGCCGCTCCCGTCACTCTGGTTAGGTTGGCATGGGAAAAAACGCTCTCGGGTGCTTTAGAGTGCCGAGTTTATCACTGCGCATGAAGAAATGACCACCTCCAACGTTTGGTTTATGTTTTATAAGCATTTTTAATTTTATTGCTTAAATCGCATTTTCTCGGCGAGCTGAGCACTTTTTCTGAATTGTGCCGCTCCCGTCACTCTGGTTAGGTTGGCATGGAAAAAAACGCTCTCGGGTGCTTTAGAGTGCCGAGTTTATTACTGCGTAATAAGAAATGACCATCTACAACGTTTGGTTTATGTTTTATAAGCATTTTAAATTTTATTGCTTAAATCGCATTTTCTCGGCGAGCTGAGCACTTTTTCTGAATTGTGCCGCTCCCGTCACTCTGGTTAGGTTGGCATCGAAAAAAACGCTCTCGGGTGCTTTAGAGTGCCGAGTTTATCACTGCGCATGAAGAAATGACCACCTCCAACGTTTGGTTTATGTTTTATAAGCATTTTTAATTTTATTGCTTAAATCGCATTTTCTCGGCGAGCTGAGCACTTTTTCTGAATTGTGCCGCTCCCGTCACTCTGGTTAGGTTGGCATGGAAAAAAACGCTCTCGGGTGCTTTAGAGTGCCGAGTTTATCACTGTGCATGAAGAAATGACCACCTCCAACGTTTGGTTTATGTTTTATAAGCATTTTTAATTTTATTGCTTAAATCGCATTTTCTCGGCGAGCTGAGCGCTTTTTCTGAATTGTGCCGCTCCCGTCACTCTGGTTAGGTTGGCATCGAAAAAAACGCTCTCGGGTGCTTTAGAGTGCCGAGTTTATTACTGCGTAATAAGAAATGACCATTTACAACGTTTGGTTTATGTTTTATAAGCATTTTTAATTTTATTGCTTAAATCGCATTTTCTCGGCGAGCTGAGCACTTTTTCTGAATTGTGCCGCTCCCGTCACTCTGGTTAGGTTGGCATCGAAAAAAACGCTCTCGGGTGCTTTAGAGTGCCGAGTTTATCACTGTGCATGAAGAAATGACCACCTCCAACGTTTGGTTTATGTTTTATAAGCATTTTTAATTTTATTGCTTAAATCGCATTTTCTCGGCAAGCTGACCGCTTTTTCTGAATTGTGCCGCTCCCGTCACTCTGGTTAGGTTGGCATCGAAAAAAACGCTCTCGGGTGCTTTAGAGTGCCGACTTTATTACTGCGTAATAAGAAATGACCATCTACAACGTTTGGTTTATGTTTTATAAGCATTTTTAATTTTAATGCTTAAATCGCATTTTCTCGGCGAGCTGAGCACTTTTTCTGAATTGTGCCGCTCCCGTCACTCTGGTTAGGTTGGCATCGAAAAAAACGCTCTTGGGTGCTTTAGAGTGCCGAGTTTATCACTGCGCATGAAGAAATGACCACCTCCAACGTTTGGTTTATGTTTTATAAGCATTTTTAATTTTATTGCTTAAATCGCATTTTCTCGGCGAGCTGAGCACTTTTTCTGAATTGTGCCGCTCCCGTCACTCTGGTTAGGTTGGCATCGAAAAAAACGCTCTCGGGTGCTTTAGAGTGCCGAGTTTATCACTGCGCATGAAGAAATGACCAACTCCAACGTTTGGTTTATGTTTTATAAGCATTTTTAATTTTATTGCTTAAATCGCATTTTCTCGGCGAGCTGAGCACTTTTTCTGAATTGTGCCGCTCCCGTCACTCTGGTTAGGTTGGCATCGAAAAAAACGCTCTCGGGTGCTTTAGAGTGCCGAGTTTATCACTGCGCATGAAGAAATGACCACCTCCAACGTTTGGTTTATGTTTTATAAGCATTTTTAATTTTATTGCTTAAATCGCATTTTCTCGGCGAGCTGAGCACTTTTTCTGAATTGTGCCGCTCCCGTCACTCTGGTTAGGTTGGCATCGAAAAAAACGCTCTCGGGTGCTTTAGAGTGCCGAGTTTATCACTGCGCATGAAGAAATGACCACCTCCAACGTTTGGTTTATGTTTTATAAGCATTTTTAATTTTATTGCTTAAATCGCATTTTCTCGGCGAGCTGAGCACTTTTTCTGAATTGTGCCGCTCCCGTCACTCTGGTTAGGTTGGCATGGAAAAAAACGCTCTCGGGTGCTTTAGAGTGCCGAGTTTATCACTGCGCATGAAGAAATGGCCACCTCCAACGTTTGGTTTATGTTTTATAAGCATTTTTAATTTTATTGCTTAAATCGCATTTTCTCGGCGAGCTGAGCACTTTTTCTGAATTGTGCCGCTCCCGTCACTCTGGTTAGGTTGACATGGAAAAAAACGCTCTCGGGTGCTTTAGAGTGCCGAGTTTATTACTGCGTAATAAGAAATGACCATCTACAACGTTTGGTTTATGTTTTATAAGCATTTTAAATTTTATTGCTTAAATCGCATTTTCTCGGCGAGCTGAGCACTTTTTCTGAATTGTGCCGCTCCCGTCACTCTGGTTAGGTTGGCATCGAAAAAAACGCTCTCGGGTGCTTTAGAGTGCCGAGTTTATCACTGTGCATGAAGAAATGACCACCTCCAACGTTTGGTTTATGTTTTATAAGCATTTTTAATTTTATTGCTTAAATCGCATTTTCTCGGCGAGCTGAGCGCTTTTTCTGAATTGTGCCGCTCCCGTCACTCTGGTTAGGTTGGCATCGAAAAAAACGCTCTCGGGTGCTTTAGAGTGCCGAGTTTATTACTGCGTAATAAGAAATGACCATTTACAACGTTTGGTTTATGTTTTATAAGCATTTTTAATTTTATTGCTTAAATCGCATTTTCTCGGCGAGCTGAGCACTTTTTCTGAATTGTGCCGCTCCCGTCACTCTGGTTAGGTTGGCATCGAAAAAAACGCTCTCGGGTGCTTTAGAGTGCCGAGTTTATCACTGTGCATGAAGAAATGACAACCTCCAACGTTTGGTTTATGTTTTATAAGCATTTTTAATTTTATTGCTTAAATCGCATTTTCTCGGCGAGCTGAGCGCTTTTTCTGAATTGTGCCGCTCCCGTCACTCTGGTTAGGTTGGCATCGAAAAAAACGCTCTCGGGTGCTTTAGAGTGCCGACTTTATTACTGCGTAATAAGAAATGACCATCTACAACGTTTGGTTTATGTTTTATAAGCATTTTTAATTTTATTGCTTAAATCGCATTTTCTCGGCGAGCTGAGCACTTTTTCTGAATTGTGCCGCTCCCGTCACTCTGGTTAGGTTGGCATCGAAAAAAACGCTCTTGGGTGCTTTAGAGTGCCGAGTTTATCACTGCGCATGAAGAAATGACCACCTCCAACGTTTGGTTTATGTTTTATAAGCATTTTTAATTTTATTGCTTAAATCGCATTTTCTCGGCGAGCTGAGCACTTTTTCTGAATTGTGCCGCTCCCGTCACTCTGGTTAGGTTGGCATCGAAAAAAACGCTCTCGGGTGCTTTAGAGTGCCGAGTTTATCACTGCGCATGAAGAAATGACCAACTCCAACGTTTGGTTTATGTTTTATAGGCATTTTTAATTTTATTGCTTAAATCGCATTTTCTCGGCGAGCTGAGCACTTTTTCTGAATTGTGCCGCTCCCGTCACTCTGGTTAGGTTGGCATCGAAAAAAACGCTCTCGGGTGCTTTAGAGTGCCGAGTTTATCACTGCGCATGAAGAAATGACCACCTCCAACGTTTGGTTTATGTTTTATAAGCATTTTTAATTTTATTGCTTAAATCGCATTTTCTCGGCGAGCTGAGCGCTTTTTCTGAATTGTGCCGCTCCCGTCACTCTGGTTAGGTTGGCATCGAAAAAAACGCTCTCGGGTGCTTTAGAGTGCCGACTTTATTACTGCGTAATAAGAAATGACCATCTACAACGTTTGGTTTATGTTTTATAAGCATTTTTAATTTTATTGCTTAAATCGCATTTTCTCGGCGAGCTGAGCACTTTTTCTGAATTGTGCCGCTCCCGTCACTCTGGTTAGGTTGGCATCGAAAAAAACGCTCTTGGGTGCTTTAGAGTGCCGAGTTTATCACTGCACATGAAGAAATGACCACCTCCAACGTTTGGTTTATGTTTTATAAGCATTTTTAATTTTATTGCTTAAATCGCATTTTCTCGGCGAGCTAAGCACTTTTTCTGAATTGTGCCGCTCCCGTCACTCTGGTTAGGTTGGCATCGAAAAAAACGCTCTCGGGTGCTTTAGAGTGCCGAGTTTATCACTGCGCATGAAGAAATGACCAACTCCAACGTTTGGTTTATGTTTTATAAGCATTTTTAATTTTATTGCTTAAATCGCATTTTCTCGGCGAGCTGAGCACTTTTTCTGAATTGTGCCGCTCCCGTCACTCTGGTTAGGTTGGCATCGAAAAAAACGCTCTCGGGTGCTTTAGAGTGCCGAGTTTATCACTGCGCATGAAGAAATGACCACCTCCAACGTTTGGTTTATGTTTTATAAGCATTTTTAATTTTATTGCTTAAATCGCATTTTCTCGGCGAGCTGAGCACTTTTTCTGAATTGTGCCGCTCCCGTCACTCTGGTTAGGTTGGCATGGAAAAAAACGCTCTCGGGTGCTTTAGAGTGCTGAGTTTATTACTGGGTAATAAGAAATGACCATCTACAACGTTTGGTTTATGTTTTATAAGCATTTTAAATTTTATTGCTTAAATCGCATTTTCTCGGCGAGCTGAGCACTTTTTCTGAATTGTGCCGCTCCCGTCACTCTGGTTAGGTTGGCATCGAAAAAAACGCTCTCGGGTGCTTTAGAGTGCCGAGTTTATCACTGCGCATGAAGAAATGACCACCTCCAACGTTTGGTTTATGTTTTATAAGCATTTTTAATTGTATTGCTTAAATTGCATTTTCTCGGCGAGCTGAGCGCTTTTTCTGAATTGTGCCGCTCCCGTCACTCTGGTTAGGTTGGCATCGAAAAAAACGCTCTCGGGTGCTTTAGAGTGCCGAGTTTATCACTGCGCATGAAGAAATGACCACCTCCAACGTTTGGTTTATGTTTTATAAGCATTTTTAATTTTATTGCTTAAATCGCATTTTCTCGGCGAGCTGAGCGCTTTTTCTGAATTGTGCCGCTCCCGTCACTCTGGTTAGGTTGGCATCGAAAAAAACGCTCTCGGGTGCTTTAGAGTGCCGAGTTTATCACTGCGCATGAAGAAATGACCACCTCCAACGTTTGGTTTATGTTTTATAAGCATTTTTAATTTTATTGCTTAAATCGCATTTTCTCGGCGAGCTGAGCACTTTTTCTGAATTGTGCCGCTCCCGTCACTCTGGTTAGGTTGGCATCGAATAAAACGCTCTCGGGTGCTTTAGAGTGCCGAGTTTATCACTGCGCATGAAGAAATGACCACCTCCAACGTTTGGTTTATGTTTTATAAGCATTTTTAATTTTATTGCTTAAATCGCATTTTCTCGGCGAGCTGAGCACTTTTTCTGAATTGTGCCGCTCCCGTCACTCTGGTTAGGTTGGCATCGAAAAAAACGCTCTCGGGTGCTTTAGAGTGCCGAGTTTATCACTGCGCATGAAGAAATGACCACCTCCAACGTTTGGTTTATGTTTTATAAGCATTTTTAATTTTATTGCTTAAATCGCATTTTCTCGGCGAGCTGAGCACTTTTTCTGAATTGTGCCGCTCCCGTCACTCTGGTTAGGTTGGCATCGAAAAAAACGCTCTCGGGTGCTTTAGAGTGCCGAGTTTATCACTGTGCATGAAGAAATGACCACCTCCAACGTTTGGTTTATGTTTTATAAGCAATTTTAATTTTATTGCTTAAATCGCATTTTCTCGGCGAGCTGAGCACTTTTTCTGAATTGTGCCGCTCCCGTCACTCTGGTTAGGTTGGCATGGAAAAAAACGCTCTCGGGTGCTTTAGAGTGCCGAGTTTATCACTGCACATGAAGAAATGACCACCTCCAACGTTTGGTTTATGTTTTATAAGCATTTTTAATTTTATTGCTTAAATCGCATTTTCTCGGCGAGCTGAGCACTTTTTCTGAATTGTGCCGCTCCCGTCACTCTGGTTAGGTTGGCATCGAAAACAACGCTCTCGGGTGCTTTAGAGTGCCGAGTTTATCACTGCGCATGAAGAAATGACCACCTCCAACGTTTGGTTTATGTTTTATAAGCATTTTTAATTTTATTGCTTAAATCGCATTTTCTCGGCGAGCTGAGCACTTTTTCTGAATTGTGCCGCTCCCGTCACTCTGGTTAGGTTGGCATCAAATAAAACGCTCTCGGGTGCTTTAGAGTGCCGAGTTTATCACTGCGCATGAAGAAATGACCACCTCCAACGTTTGGTTTATGTTTTATAAGCATTTTTAATTTTATTGCTTAAATCGCATTTTCTCGGCGAGCTGAGCACTTTTTCTGAATTGTGCCGCTCCCGTCACTCTGGTTAGGTTGGCATCGAAAAAAACGCTCTCGGGTGCTTTAGAGTGCCGAGTTTATCACTGCGCATGAAGAAATGACCACCTCCAACGTTTGGTTTATGTTTTATAAGCATTTTTAATTTTATTTCTTAAATCGCATTTTCTCGGCGAGCTGAGCACTTTTTCTGAATTGTGCCGCTCCCGTCACTCTGGTTAGGTTGGCATGGAAAAAAACGCTCTCGGGTGCTTTAGAGTGCCGAGTTTATCACTGCGCATGAAGAAATGACCACCTCCAACGTTTGGTTTATGTTTTATAAGCATTTTTAATTTTATTGCTTAAATCGCATTTTCTCGGCGAGCTGAGCACTTTTTCTGAATTGTGCCGCTCCCGTCACTCTGGTTAGGTTGGCATGGAAAAAAACGCTCTCGGGTGCTTTAGAGTGCTGAGTTTATTACTGGGTAATAAGAAATGACCATCTACAACGTTTGGTTTATGTTTTATAAGCATTTTTAATTTTATTGCTTAAATCGCATTTTCTCGGCGAGCTGAGCACTTTTTCTGAATTGTGCCGCTCCCGTCACTCTGGTTAGGTTGGCATGGAAAAAAACGCTCTCGGGTGCTTTAGAGTGCCGAGTTTATCACTGCACATGAAGAAATGACCACCTCCAACGTTTGGTTTATGTTTTATAAGCATTTTTAATTGTATTGCTTAAATCGCATTTTCTCGGCGAGCTGAGCACTTTTTCTGAATTGTGCCGCTCCCGTCACTCTGGTTAGGTTGGCATGGAAAAAAACGCTCTCGGGTGCTTTAGAGTGCCGAGTTTATTACTGCGTAATAAGAAATGACCATCTACAACGTTTGGTTTATGTTTTATAAGCATTTTTAATTTTATTGCTTAAATCGCATTTTCTCGGCGAGCTGAGCACTTTTTCTGAATTGTGCCGCTCCCGTCACTCTGGTTAGGTTGGCATCGAAAAAAACGCTCTCGGGTGCTTTAGAGTGCCGAGTTTATCACTGCGCATGAAGAAATGACCACCTCCAACGTTTGGTTTATGTTTTATAAGCATTTTTAATTTTATTGCTTAAATCGCATTTTCTCGGCGAGCTGAGCTTTTCTGAATTGTGCCGCTCCCGTCACTCTGGTTAGGTTGGCATGGAAAAAAACGCTCTCGGGTGCTTTAGAGTGCCGAGTTTATCACCGCGCATGAAGAAATGACCACCTCCAACGTTTGGTTTATGTTTTATAAGCATTTTTAATTTTATTGCTTAAATCGCATTTTCTCGGCGAGCTGAGCGCTTTTTCTGAATTGTGCCGCTCCCGTCACTCTGGTTAGGTTGGCATCGAATAAAACGCTCTCGGGTGCTTTAGAGTGCCGAGTTTATCACTGCGCATGAAGAAATGACCACCTCCAACGTTTGGTTTATGTTTTATAAGCATTTTTAATTTTATTGCTTAAATTGCATTTTCTCGGCGAGCTGAGCACTTTTTCTGAATTGTGCCGCTCCCGTCACTCTGGTTAGGTTGGCATGGAAAAAAACGCTCTCGGGTGCTTTAGAGTGCTGAGTTTATTACTGGGTAATAAGAAATGACCATCTACAACGTTTGGTTTATGTTTTATAAGCATTTTTAATTTTATTGCTTAAATCGCATTTTCTCGGCGAGCTGAGCACTTTTTCTGAATTGTGCCGCTCCCGTCACTCTGGTTAGGTTGGCATGGAAAAAAACGCTCTCGGGTGCTTTAGAGTGCCGAGTTTATCACTGCACATGAAGAAATGACCACCTCCAACGTTTGGTTTATGTTTTATAAGCATTTTTAATTGTATTGCTTAAATCGCATTTTCTCGGCGAGCTGAGCACTTTTTCTGAATTGTGCCGCTCCCGTCACTCTGGTTAGGTTGGCATGGAAAAAAACGCTCTCGGGTGCTTTAGAGTGCCGAGTTTATTACTGCGTAATAAGAAATGACCATCTACAACGTTTGGTTTATGTTTTATAAGCATTTTTAATTTTATTGCTTAAATCGCATTTTCTCGGCGAGCTGAGCACTTTTTCTGAATTGTGCCGCTCCCGTCACTCTGGTTAGGTTGGCATCGAAAAAAACGCTCTCGGGTGCTTTAGAGTGCCGAGTTTATCACTGCGCATGAAGAAATGACCACCTCCAACGTTTGGTTTATGTTTTATAAGCATTTTTAATTTTATTGCTTAAATCGCATTTTCTCGGCGAGCTGAGCTTTTCTGAATTGTGCCGCTCCCGTCACTCTGGTTAGGTTGGCATGGAAAAAAACGCTCTCGGGTGCTTTAGAGTGCCGAGTTTATCACCGCGCATGAAGAAATGACCACCTCCAACGTTTGGTTTATGTTTTATAAGCATTTTTAATTTTATTGCTTAAATCGCATTTTCTCGGCGAGCTGAGCGCTTTTTCTGAATTGTGCCGCTCCCGTCACTCTGGTTAGGTTGGCATCGAATAAAACGCTCTCGGGTGCTTTAGAGTGCCGAGTTTATCACTGCGCATGAAGAAATGACCACCTCCAACGTTTGGTTTATGTTTTATAAGCATTTTTAATTTTATTGCTTAAATCGCATTTTCTCGGCGAGCTGAGCACTTTTTCTGAATTGTGCCGCTCCCGTCACTCTGGTTAGGTTGGCATGGAAAAAAACGCTCTCGGGTGCTTTAGAGTGCCGAGTTTATTACTGCGTAATAAGAAATGACCATCTACAACGTTTGGTTTATGTTTTATAAGCATTTTTAATTTTATTGCTTAAATCGCATTTTCTCGGCGAGCTGAGCACTTTTTCTGAATTGTGCCGCTCCCGTCACTCTGGTTAGGTTGGCATGGAAAAAAACGCTCTCGGGTGCTTTAGAGTGCCGAGTTTATCACTGCGCATGAAGAAATGACCACCTCCAACGTTTGGTTTATGTTTTATAAGCATTTTTAATTTTATTGCTTAAATCGCATTTTCTCGGCGAGCTGAGCACTTTTTCTGAATTGTGCCGCTCCCGTCACTCTGGTTAGGTTGGCATCGAAAAAAACGCTCTCGGGTGCTTTAGAGTGCCGAGTTTATCACTGCGCATGAAGAAATGACCACCTCCAACGTTTGGTTTATGTTTTATAAGCATTTTTAATTTTATTGCTTAAATCGCATTTTCTCGGCGAGCTGAGCACTTTTTCTGAATTGTGCCGCTCCCGTCACTCTGGTTAGGTTGGCATGGAAAAAAACGCTCTCGGGTGCTTTAGAGTGCCGAGTTTATCACTGTGCATGAAGAAATGACCACCTCCAACCTTTGGTTTATGTTTTATAACATTTTTAATTTTATTGCTTAAATCGCATTTTCTCGGCGAGCTGAGCACTTTTTCTGAATTGTGCCGCTCCTGTCACTCTGGTTAGGTTGGCATGGAAAAAAACGCTCTCGGGTGCTTTAGAGTGCCGAGTTTATCACTGCGCATGAAGAAATGACCACCTCCAACGTTTGGTTTATGTTTTATAAGCATTTTTAATTTTATTGCTTAAATCGCATTTTCTCGGCGAGCTGAGCACTTTTTCTGAATTGTGCCGCTCCCGTCACTCTGGTTAGGTTGGCATGGAAAAAAACGCTCTCGGGTGCTTTAGAGTGCCGAGTTTATCACTGTGCATGAAGAAATGACCACCTCCAACGTTTGGTTTATGTTTTATAAGCATTTTTAATTTTATTGCTTAAATCGCATTTTCTCGGCGAGCTGAGCACTTTTTCTGAATTGTGCCGCTCCCGTCACTCTGGTTAGGTTGGCATGGAAAAAAACGCTCTCGGGTGCTTTAGAGTGCCGAGTTTATTACTGCGTAATAAGAAATGACCATCTACAACGTTTGGTTTATGTTTTATAAGCATTTTTAATTTTATTGCTTAAATCGCATTTTCTCGGCGAGCTGAGCACTTTTTCTGAATTGTGCCGCTCCCGTCACTCTGTTTAGGTTGGCATGGAAAAAAACGCTCTCGGGTGCTTTAGAGTGCCGAGTTTATCACTGCGCATGAAGAAAAGACCACCTCCAACGTTTGGTTTATGTTTTATAAGCATTTTTAATTTTATTGCTTAAATCGCATTTTCTCGGCGAGCTGAGCACTTTTTCTGAATTGTGCCGCTCCTGTCACTCTGGTTAGGTTGGCATGGAAAAAAACGCTCTCGGGTGCTTTAGAGTGCCGAGTTTATCACTGCGCATGAAGAAATGACCACCTCCAACGTTTGGTTTATGTTTTATAAGCATTTTTAATTTTATTGCTTAAATCGCATTTTCTCGGCGAGCTGAGCACTTTTTCTGAATTGTGCCGCTCCCGTCACTCTGGTTAGGCATGGAAAAAAACGCTCTCGGGTGCTTTAGAGTGCCGAGTTTATCACTGCGCATGAAGAAATGGCCACCTCCAACGTTTGGTTTATGTATTATAAGCATTTTTAATTTTATTGCTTAAATCGCATTTTCTCGGCGAGCTGAGCACTTTTTCTGAATTGTGCCGCTCCCGTCACTCTGGTTAGGTTGGCATGGAAAAAAACGCTCTCGGGTGCTTTAGAGTGCCGAGTTTATCACTGCGCATGAAGAAATGGCCACCTCCAACGTTTGGTTTATGTTTTATAAGCATTTTTAATTTTATTGCTTAAATCGCATTTTCTCGGCGAGCTGAGCACTTTTTCTGAATTGTGCCGCTCCCGTCACTCTGGTTAGGTTGGCATGGAAAAAAACGCTCTCGGGTGCTTTAGAGTGCCGAGTTTATCACTGCGCATGAAGAAATGACCACCTCCAACGTTTGGTTTATGTTTTATAAGCATTTTTAATTTTATTGCTTAAATCGCATTTTCTCGGCGAGCTGAGCACTTTTTCTGAATTGTGCCGCTCCCGTCACTCTGGTTAGGTTGGCATGGAAAAAAACGCTCTCGGGTGCTTTAGAGTGCCGAGTTTATCACTGCGCATGAAGAAATTGCCACCTCCAACGTTTGGTTTATGTTTTATAAGCATTTTTAATTTTATTGCTTAAATCGCATTTTCTCGGCGAGCTGAGCACTTTTTCTGAATTGTGCCGCTCCCGTCACTCTGGTTAGGTTGGCATCGAAAAAAACGCTCTCGGGTGCTTTAGAGTGCCGAGTTTATCACTGCGCATGAAGAAATGACCACCTCCAACGTTTGGTTTATGTTTTATAAGCATTTTTAATTTTATTGCTTAAATCGCATTTTCTCGGCGAGCTGAGCACTTTTTCTGAATTGTGCCGCTCCCGTCACTCTGGTTAGGTTGGCATGGAAAAAATCGCTCTCGGGTGCTTTAGAGTGCCGAGTTTATTACTGCGTAATAAGAAATGACCATCTACAACGTTTGGTTTATGTTTTATAAGCATTTTTAATTGTATTGCTTAAATCGCATTTTCTCGGCGAGCTGAGCACTTTTTCTGAATTGTGCCGCTCCCGTCACTCTGTTTAGGTTGGCATGGAAAAAAACGCTCTCGGGTGCTTTAGAGTGCCGAGTTTATCACTGCGCATGAAGAAATGACCACCTCCAACGTTTGGTTTATGTTTTATAAGCATTTTTAATTTTATTGCTTAAATCGCATTTTCTCGGCGAGCTGAGCGCTTTTTCTGAATTGTGCCGCTCCCGTCACTCTGGTTAAGTTGGCATCGAAAAAAACGCTCTCGGGTGCTTTAGAGTGCCGAGTTTATCACTGCGCATGAAGAAATGACCACCTCCAACGTTTGGTTTATGTTTTATAAGCATTTTTAATTTTATTGCTTAAATCGCATTTTCTCGGCGAGCTGAGCACTTTTTCTGAATTGTGCCGCTCCCGTCACTCTGGTTAGGTTGGCATCGAAAAAAACGCTCTCGGGTGCTTTAGAGTGCCGAGTTTATCACTGCGCATGAAGAAATGACCACCTCCAACGTTTGGTTTATGTTTTATAAGCATTTTTAATTTTATTGCTTAAATCGCATTTTCTCGGCGAGCTGAGCACTTTTTCTGAATTGTGCCGCTCCCGTCACTCTGGTTAGGTTGGCATCGAAAAAAACGCTCTCGGGTGCTTTAGAGTGCCGAGTTTATCACCGCGCATGAAGAAATGACCACCTCCAACGTTTGGTTTATGTTTTATAAGCATTTTTAATTTTATTGCTTAAATCGCATTTTCTCGGCGAGCTGAGCGCTTTTTCTGAATTGTGCCGCTCCCGTCACTCTGGTTAGGTTGGCATCGAAAAAAAACGCTCTTGGGTGCTTTAGAGTGCCGAGTTTATCACTGCGCATGAAGAAATGACCACCTCCAACGTTTGGTTTATGTTTTATAAGCATTTTTAATTTTATTGCTTAAATCGCATTTTCTCGGCGAGCTGAGCACTTTTTCTGAATTGTGCCGCTCCCGTCACTCTGGTTAGGTTGGCATCAAATAAAACGCTCTCGGGTGCTTTAGAGTGCCGAGTTTATCACTGCGCATGAAGAAATGACCACCTCCAACGTTTGGTT
The DNA here is from genome assembly GCF_033458585.1 of Syngnathus typhle. Lineage (NCBI taxonomy): Eukaryota > Metazoa > Chordata > Actinopteri > Syngnathiformes > Syngnathidae > Syngnathus > Syngnathus typhle. The sequence continues at coordinate 29,479 of NW_026872043.1, forward strand.
TATGTTTTATAAGCATTTTTAATTTTATTGCTTAAATCGCATTTTCTCGGCGAGCTGAGCACTTTTTCTGAATTGTGCCGCTCCCGTCACTCTGGTTAGGTTGGCATCGAAAAAAACGCTCTCGGGTGCTTTAGAGTGCCGAGTTTATCACTGCGCATGAAGAAATGACCACCTCCAACGTTTGGTTTATGTTTTATAAGCATTTTTAATTTTATTTCTTAAATCGCATTTTCTCGGCGAGCTGAGCACTTTTTCTGAATTGTGCCGCTCCCGTCACTTTGGTTAGGTTGGCATGGAAAAAAACGCTCTCGGGTGCTTTAGAGTGCCGAGTTTATCACTGCGCATGAAGAAATGACCACCTCCAACGTTTGGTTTATGTTTTATAAGCATTTTTAATTTTATTGCTTAAATCGCATTTTCTCGGCGAGCTGAGCACTTTTTCTGAATTGTGCCGCTCCCGTCACTCTGGTTAGGTTGGCATGGAAAAAAACGCTCTCGGGTGCTTTAGAGTGCCGAGTTTATTACTGGGTAATAAGAAATTACCATCTACAACGTTTGGTTTATGTTTTATAAGCATTTTAAATTTTATTGCTTAAATCGCATTTTCTCGGCGAGCTGAGCACTTTTTCTGAATTGTGCCGCTCCCGTCACTCTGGTTAGGTTGGCATCGAAAAAAACGCTCTCGGGTGCTTTAGAGTGCCGAGTTTATCACTGCGCATGAAGAAATGACCACCTCCAACGTTTGGTTTATGTTTTATAAGCATTTTTAATTTTATTGCTTAAATCGCATTTTCTCGGCGAGCTGAGCGCTTTTTCTGAATTGTGCCGCTCCCGTCACTCTGGTTAGGTTGGCATCGAAAAAAACGCTCTCGGGTGCTTTAGAGTGCCGAGTTTATCACTGCGCATGAAGAAATGACCACCTCCAACGTTTGGTTTATGTTTTATAAGCATTTTTAATTTTATTGCTTAAATCGCATTTTCTCGGCGAGCTGAGCACTTTTTCTGAATTGTGCCGCTCCCGTCACTCTGGTTAGGTTGGCATCGAATAAAACGCTCTCGGGTGCTTTAGAGTGCCGAGTTTATCACTGCGCATGAAGAAATGACCACCTCCAACGTTTGGTTTATGTTTTATAAGCATTTTTAATTTTATTGCTTAAATCGCATTTTCTCGGCGAGCTGAGCACTTTTTCTGAATTGTGCCGCTCCCGTCACTCTGGTTAGGTTGGCATCGAAAAAAACGCTCTCGGGTGCTTTAGAGTGCCGAGTTTATCACTGCGCATGAAGAAATGACCACCTCCAACGTTTGGTTTATGTTTTATAAGCATTTTTAATTTTATTGCTTAAATCGCATTTTCTCGGCGAGCTGAGCACTTTTTCTGAATTGTGCCGCTCCCGTCACTCTGGTTAGGTTGGCATCGAAAAAAACGCTCTCGGGTGCTTTAGAGTGCCGAGTTTATCACTGTGCATGAAGAAATGACCACCTCCAACGTTTGGTTTATGTTTTATAAGCATTTTTAATTTTATTGCTTAAATCGCATTTTCTCGGCGAGCTGAGCGCTTTTTCTGAATTGTGCCGCTCCCGTCACTCTGGTTAGGTTGGCATGGAAAAAAACGCTCTCGGGTGCTTTAGAGTGCCGAATTTATCACTGCGCATGAAGAAATGACCACCTCCAACGTTTGGTTTATGTTTTATAAGCATTTTTAATTTTATTGCTTAAATCGCATTTTCTCGGCGAGCTGAGCGCTTTTTCTGAACTGTGCCGCTCCCGTCACTCTGGTTAGGTTGGCATCGAAAAAAACGCTCTCGGGTGCTTTAGAGTGCCGAGTTTATCACTGCGCATGAAGAAATGACCACCTCCAACGTTTGGTTTATGTTTTATAAGCATTTTTAATTTTATTGCTTAAATCGCATTTTCTCGGCGAGCTGAGCACTTTTTCTGAATTGTGCCGCTCCCGTCACTCTGGTTAGGTTGGCATCGAAAAAAACGCTCTCGGGTGCTTTAGAGTGCCGAGTTTATCACTGCGCATGAAGAAATGACCACCTCCAACGTTTGGTTTATGTTTTATAAGCATTTTTAATTTTATTGCTTAAATCGCATTTTCTCGGCGAGCTGAGCGCTTTTTCTGAATTGTGCCGCTCCCGTCACTCTGGTTAGGTTGGCATCGAAAAAAACGCTCTCGGGTGCTTTAGAGTGCCGAGTTTATCACTGCGCATGAAGAAATGACCACCTCCAACGTTTGGTTTATGTTTTATAAGCATTTTTAATTTTATTGCTTAAATCGCATTTTCTCGGCGAGCTGAGCGCTTTTTCTGAATTGTGCCGCTCCCGTCACTCTGGTTAGGTTGGCATCGAAAAAAACGCTCTCGGGTGCTTTAGAGTGCCGAGTTTATCACTGCGCATGAAGAAATGACCACCTCCAACGTTTGGTTTATGTTTTATAAGCATTTTTAATTTTATTGCTTAAATCGCATTTTCTCGGCGAGCTGAGCACTTTTTCTGAATTGTGCCGCTCCCGTCACTCTGGTTAGGTTGGCATCGAATAAAACGCTCTCGGGTGCTTTAGAGTGCCGAGTTTATCACTGCGCATGAAGAAATGACCACCTCCAACGTTTGGTTTATGTTTTATAAGCATTTTTAATTTTATTGCTTAAATCGCATTTTCTCGGCGAGCTGAGCACTTTTTCTGAATTGTGCCGCTCCCGTCACTCTGGTTAGGTTGGCATCGAAAAAAACGCTCTCGGGTGCTTTAGAGTGCCGAGTTTATCACTGCGCATGAAGAAATGACCACCTCCAACGTTTGGTTTATGTTTTATAAGCATTTTTAATTTTATTGCTTAAATCGCATTTTCTCGGCGAGCTGAGCACTTTTTCTGAATTGTGCCGCTCCCGTCACTCTGGTTAGGTTGGCATCGAAAAAAACGCTCTCGGGTGCTTTAGAGTGCCGAGTTTATCACTGTGCATGAAGAAATGACCACCTCCAACGTTTGGTTTATGTTTTATAAGCATTTTTAATTTTATTGCTTAAATCGCATTTTCTCGGCGAGCTGAGCGCTTTTTCTGAATTGTGCCGCTCCCGTCACTCTGGTTAGGTTGGCATGGAAAAAAACGCTCTCGGGTGCTTTAGAGTGCCGAATTTATCACTGCGCATGAAGAAATGACCACCTCCAACGTTTGGTTTATGTTTTATAAGCATTTTTAATTTTATTGCTTAAATCGCATTTTCTCGGCGAGCTGAGCGCTTTTTCTGAACTGTGCCGCTCCCGTCACTCTGGTTAGGTTGGCATCGAAAAAAACGCTCTCGGGTGCTTTAGAGTGCCGAGTTTATCACTGCGCATGAAGAAATGACCACCTCCAACGTTTGGTTTATGTTTTATAAGCATTTTTAATTTTATTGCTTAAATCGCATTTACTTGGCGAGCTGAGCACTTTTTCTGAATTGTGCCGCTCCCGTCACTCTGGTTAGGTTGGCATCGAAAAAAACGCTCTCGGGTGCTTTAGAGTGCCGAGTTTATCACTGCGCATGAAGAAATGACCACCTCCAACGTTTGGTTTATGTTTTATAAGCATTTTTAATTTTATTGCTTAAATCGCATTTTCTCGGCGAGCTGAGCACTTTTTCTGAATTGTGCCGCTCCCGTCACTCTGGTTAGGTTGGCATGGAAAAAAACGCTCTCGGGTGCTTTAGAGTGCCGAGTTTATCACCGCGCATGAAGAAATGACCACCTCCAACGTTTGGTTTATGTTTTATAAGCATTTTTAATTTTATTGCTTAAATCGCATTTTCTCGGCGAGCTGAGCGCTTTTTCTGAATTGTGCCGCTCCCGTCACTCTGGTTAGGTTGGCATCGAATAAAACGCTCTCGGGTGCTTTAGAGTGCCGAGTTTATCACTGCGCATGAAGAAATGACCACCTCCAACGTTTGGTTTATGTTTTATAAGCATTTTTAATTTTATTGCTTAAATCGCATTTTCTCGGCGAGCTGAGCACTTTTTCTGAATTGTGCCGCTCCCGTCACTCTGGTTAGGTTGGCATGGAAAAAAACGCTCTCGGGTGCTTTAGAGTGCCGAGTTTATTACTGCGTAATAAGAAATGACCATCTACAACGTTTGGTTTATGTTTTATAAGCATTTTTAATTTTATTGCTTAAATCGCATTTTCTCGGCGAGCTGAGCACTTTTTCTGAATTGTGCCGCTCCCGTCACTCTGGTTAGGTTGGCATGGAAAAAAACGCTCTCGGGTGCTTTAGAGTGCCGAGTTTATCACTGCGCATGAAGAAATGACCACCTCCAACGTTTGGTTTATGTTTTATAAGCATTTTTAATTTTATTGCTTAAATCGCATTTTCTCGGCGAGCTGAGCACTTTTTCTGAATTGTGCCGCTCCCGTCACTCTGGTTAGGTTGGCATGGAAAAAAACGCTCTCGGGTGCTTTAGAGTGCCGAGTTTATCACTGCGCATGAAGAAATGACCACCTCCAACGTTTGGTTTATGTTTTATAAGCATTTTTAATTTTATTGCTTAAATCGCATTTTCTCGGCGAGCTGAGCACTTTTTCTGAATTGTGCCGCTCCCGTCACTCTGGTTAGGTTGGCATGGAAAAAAACGCTCTCGGGTGCTTTAGAGTGCCGAGTTTATCACTGCGCATGAAGAAATGACCACCTCCAACGTTTGGTTTATGTTTTATAAGCATTTTTAATTTTATTGCTTAAATCGCATTTTCTCGGCGAGCTGAGCACTTTTTCTGAATTGTGCCGCTCCCGTCACTCTGGTTAGGTTGGCATGGGAAAAAAAGCTCTCGGGTGCTTTAGAGTGCCGAGTTTATCACTGCGCATGAAGAAATGACCACCTCCAACGTTTGGTTTATGTTTTATAAGCATTTTTAATTTTATTGCTTAAATCGCATTTTCTCGGCGAGCTGAGCACTTTTTCTGAATTGTGCCGCTCCCGTCACTCTGGTTAGGTTGGCATGGAAAAAAACGCTCTCGGGTGCTTTAGAGTGCCGAGTTTATTACTGCGTAATAAGAAATGACCATCTACAACGTTTGGTTTATGTTTTATAAGCATTTTTAATTTTATTGCTTAAATCGCATTTTCTCGGCGAGCTGAGCACTTATTCTGAATTTTGCCGCTCCCGTCACTCTGGTTAGGTTGGCATGGAAAAAAACGCTCTCGGGTGCTTTAGAGTGCCGAGTTTATCACTGCGCATGAAGAAATGACCACCTCCAACGTTTGGTTTATGTTTTATAAGCATTTTTAATTTTATTGCTTAAATCGCATTTTCTCGGCGAGCTGAGCACTTTTTCTGAATTGTGCCGCTCCCGTCACTCTTGTTAGGTTGGCATGGAAAAAAACGCTCTCGGGTGCTTTAGAGTGCCGAGTTTATTACTGCGTAATAAGAAATGACCATCTACAACGTTTGGTTTATGTTTTATAAGCATTTTTAATTTTATTGCTTAAATCGCATTTTCTCGGCGAGCTGAGCACCTTTTCTGAATTGTGCCGCTCCCGTCACTCTGGTTAGGTTGGCATGGAAAAAAACGCTCTCGGTCGCTTTAGAGTGCCGAGTTTATCATTGCGCATGAAGTAATGGCCACCTCCAACGTTTGGTTTATGTTTTATAAGCATTTTTAATTTTATTGCTTAAATCGCATTTTCTCGGCGAGCTGAGCACTTTTTCTGAATTGTGCCGCTCCCGTCACTCTGGTTAGGTTGGCATGGAAAAAACGCTCTCGGGTGCTTTAGAGTGCCGAGTTTATTACTGCGTAATAAGAAATGACCATCTACAATGTTTGGTTTATGTTTTATAAGCATTTTTAATTTTATTGCTTAAATCGCATTTTCTCGGCGAGCTGAGCACTTTTTCTGAATTGTGCCGCTCCCGTCACTCTGTTTAGGTTGGCATGGAAAAAAACGCTCTCGGGTGCTTTAGAGTGCCGAGTTTATCACTGCACATGAAGAAAAGACCACCTCCAACGTTTGGTTTATGTTTTATAAGCATTATTAATTTTATTGCTTAAATCGCATTTTCTCGGCGAGCTGAGCGCTTTTTCTGAATTGTGCCGCTCCCGTCACTCTGGTTAGGTTGGCATCGAAAAAAACGCTCTCGGGTGCTTTAGAGTGCCGAGTTTATTACTGCGTAATAAGAAATGACCATTTACAACGTTTGGTTTATGTTTTATAAGCATTTTTAATTTTATTGCTTAAATCGCATTTTCTCGGCGAGCTGAGCACTTTTTCTGAATTGTGCCGCTCCCGTCACTCTGGTTAGGTTGGCATCGAAAAAAACGCTCTCGGGTGCTTTAGAGTGCCGAGTTTATCACTGCGCATGAAGAAATGACCACCTCCAACGTTTGGTTTATGTTTTATAAGCATTTTTAATTTTATTGCTTAAATCGCATTTTCTCGGCGAGCTGAGCACTTTTTCTGAATTGTGCCGCTCCCGTCACTCTGGTTAGGTTGGCATCGAAAAAAACGCTCTCGGGTGCTTTAGAGTGCCGAGTTTATCACTGCGCATGAAGAAATGACCACCTCCAACGTTTGGTTTATGTTTTATAAGCATTTTTAATTTTATTGCTTAAATCGCATTTTCTCGGCGAGCTGAGCACTTTTTCTGAATTGTGCCGCTCCCGTCACTCTGGTTAGGTTGGCATCGAAAAAAACGCTCTCGGGTGCTTTAGAGTGCCGAGTTTATCACTGCGCATGAAGAAATGACCACCTCCAACGTTTGGTTTATGTTTTATAAGCATTTTTAATTTTATTGCTTAAATCGCATTTTCTCGGCGAGCTGAGCGCTTTTTCTGAATTGTGCCGCTCCCGTCACTCTGGTTAGGTTGGCATCGAAAAAAACGCTCTCGGGTGCTTTAGAGTGCCGAGTTTATTACTGCGTAATAAGAAATGACCATTTACAACGTTTGGTTTATGTTTTATAAGCATTTTTAATTTTATTGCTTAAATCGCATTTTCTCGGCGAGCTGAGCACTTTTTCTGAATTGTGCCGCTCCCGTCACTCTGGTTAGGTTGGCATCGAAAAAAACGCTCTCGGGTGCTTTAGAGTGCCGAGTTTATCACTGTGCATGAAGAAATGACCACCTCCAACGTTTGGTTTATGTTTTATAAGCATTTTTAATTTTATTGCTTAAATCGCATTTTCTCGGCGAGCTGAGCGCTTTTTCTGAATTGTGCCGCTCCCGTCACTCTGGTTAGGTTGGCATCGAAAAAAACGCTCTCGGGTGCTTTAGAGTGCCGAGTTTATTACTGCGTAATAAGAAATGACCATCTACAACGTTTGGTTTATGTTTTATAAGCATTTTTAATTTTATTGCTTAAATCGCATTTTCTCGGCGAGCTGAGCACTTTTTCTGAATTGTGCCGCTCCCGTCACTCTGGTTAGGTTGGCATCGAAAAAAACGCTCTCGGGTGCTTTAGAGTGCCGAGTTTATCACTGTGCATGAAGAAATGACCACCTCCAACGTTTGGTTTATGTTTTATAAGCATTTTTAATTGTATTGCTTAAATCGCATTTTCTCGGCGAGCTGAGCGCTTTTTCTGAATTGTGCCGCTCCCGTCACTCTGGTTAGGTTGGCATCGAAAAAAACGCTCTTGGGTGCTTTAGAGTGCCGAGTTTATCACTGCGCATGAAGAAATGACCACCTCCAACGTTTGGTTTATGTTTTATAAGCATTTTTAATTTTATTGCTTAAATCGCATTTTCTCGGCGAGCTGAGCACTTTTTCTGAATTGTGCCGCTCCCGTCACTCTGGTTAGGTTGGCATCGAAAAAAACGCTCTCGGGTGCTTTAGAGTGCCGAGTTTATCACTTCGCATGAAGAAATGACCAACTCCAACGTTTGGTTTATGTTTTATAAGCATTTTTAATTTTATTGCTTAAATCGCATTTTCTCGGCGAGCTGAGCACTTTTTCTGAATTGTGCCGCTCCCGTCACTCTGGTTAGGTTGGCATCGAAAAAAACGCTCTCGGGTGCTTTAGAGTGCCGAGTTTATCACTGCGCATGAAGAAATGACCACCTCCAACGTTTGGTTTATGTTTTATAAGCATTTTTAATTTTATTGCTTAAATCGCATTTTCTCGGCGAGCTGAGCACTTTTTCTGAATTGTGCCGCTCCCGTCACTCTGGTTAGGTTGGCATCGAATAAAACGCTCTCGGGTGCTTTAGAGTGCCGAGTTTATCACTGCGCATGAAGAAATGACCACCTCCAACGTTTGGTTTATGTTTTATAAGCATTTTTAATTTTATTGCTTAAATCGCATTTTCTCGGCGAGCTGAGCACTTTTTCTGAATTGTGCCGCTCCCGTCACTCTGGTTAGGTTGGCATCGAAAAAAACGCTCTCGGGTGCTTAAGAGTGCCGAGTTTATCACTGCGCATGAAGAAATGACCACCTCCAACGTTTGGTTTAGGTTTTATAAGCATTTTTAATTTTATTGCTTAAATCGCATTTTCTCGGCGAGCTGAGCACTTTTTCTGAATTGTGCCGCTCCCGTCACTCTGGTTAGGTTGGCATCGAAAAAAACGCTCTCGGGTGCTTTAGAGTGCCGAGTTTATCACTGTGCATGAAGAAATGACCACCTCCAACGTTTGGTTTATGTTTTATAAGCATTTTTAATTTTATTGCTTAAATCGCATTTTCTCGGCGAGCTGAGCACTTTTTCTGAATTGTGCCGCTCCCGTCACTCTGGTTAGGTTGGCATGGAAAAAAACGCTCTCGGGTGCTTTAGAGTTCCGAGTTTATCACTGCACATGAAGAAATGACCACCTCCAACGTTTGGTTTATGTTTTATAAGCATTTTTAATTGTATTGCTTAAATCGCATTTTCTCGGCGAGCTGAGCACTTTTTCTGAATTGTGCCGCTCCCGTCACTCTGGTTAGGTTGGCATGGAAAAAAACGCTCTCGGGTGCTTTAGAGTGCCGAGTTTATTACTGCGTAATAAGAAATGACCATCTACAACGTTTGGTTTATGTTTTATAAGCATTTTTAATTTTATTGCTTAAATCGCATTTTCGCGGCGAGCTGAGCACTTTTTCTGAATTGTGCCGCTCCCGTCACTCTGGTTAGGTTGGCATCGAAAAAAACGCTCTCGGGTGCTTTAGAGTGCCGAGTTTATCACTGCGCATGAAGAAATGACCACCTCCAACGTTTGGTTTATGTTTTATAAGCATTTTTAATTTTATTGCTTAAATCGCATTTTCTCGGCGAGCTGAGCACTTTTTCTGAATTGTGCCGCTCCCGTCACTCTGGTTAGGTTGGCATGGAAAAAAACGCTCTCGGGTGCTTTAGAGTGCCGAGTTTATCACCGCGCATGAAGAAATGACCACCTCCAACGTTTGGTTTATGTTTTATAAGCATTTTTAATTTTATTGCTTAAATCGCATTTTCTCGGCGAGCTGAGCGCTTTTTCTGAATTGTGCCGCTCCCGTCACTCTGGTTAGGTTGGCATCGAATAAAACGCTCTCGGGTGCTTTAGAGTGCCGAGTTTATCACTGCGCATGAAGAAATGACCACCTCCAACGTTTGGTTTATGTTTTATAAGCATTTTTAATTTTATTGCTTAAATCGCATTTTCTCGGCGAGCTGAGCACTTTTTCTGAATTGTGCCGCTCCCGTCACTCTGGTTAGGTTGGCATCGAAAAAAACGCTCTCGGGTGCTTTAGAGTGCCGAGTTTATTACTGCGTAATAAGAAATGACCATTTACAACGTTTGGTTTATGTTTTATAAGCATTTTTAATTTTATTGCTTAAATCGCATTTTCTCGGCGAGCTGAGCACTTTTTCTGAATTGTGCCGCTCCCGTCACTCTGGTTAGGTTGGCATGGAAAAAAACGCTCTCGGGTGCTTTAGAGTGCCGAGTTTATTACTGCGTAATAAGAAATGACCACCTCCAACGTTTGGTTTATGTTTTATAAGCATTTTTAATTTTATTGCTTAAATCGCATTTTCTCGGCGAGCTGAGCACTTTTTCTGAATTGTGCCGCTCCCGTCACTCTGGTTAGGTTGGCATCGAAAAAAACGCTCTCGGGTGCTTTAGAGTGCCGAGTTTATCACTGCGCATGAAGAAATGACCACCTCCAACGTTTGGTTTATGTTTTATAAGCATTTTTAATTTTATTGCTTAAATCGCATTTTCTCGGCGAGCTGAGCACTTTTTCTGAATTGTGCCGCTCCCGTCACTCTGGTTAGGTTGGCATCGAAAAAAACGCTCTCGGGTGCTTTAGAGTGCCGAGTTTATCACTGCGCATGAAGAAATGACCACCTCCAACGTTTGGTTTATGTTTTATAAGCATTTTTAATTTTATTGCTTAAATCGCATTTTCTCGGCGAGCTGAGCACTTTTTCTGAATTGTGCCGCTCCCGTCACTCTGGTTAGGTTGGCATCGAAAAAAACGCTCTCGGGTGCTTTAGAGTGCCGAGTTTATCACTGCGCATGAAGAAATGACCACCTCCAACGTTTGGTTTATGTTTTATAAGCATTTTTAATTTTATTGCTTAAATCGCATTTTCTCGGCGAGCTGAGCGCTTTTTCTGAATTGTGCCGCTCCCGTCACTCTGGTTAGGTTGGCATCGAAAAAAACGCTCTCGGGTGCTTTAGAGTGCCGAGTTTATTACTGCGTAATAAGAAATGACCATTTACAACGTTTGGTTTATGTTTTATAAGCATTTTTAATTTTATTGCTTAAATCGCATTTTCTCGGCGAGCTGAGCACTTTTTCTGAATTGTGCCGCTCCCGTCACTCTGGTTAGGTTGGCATCGAAAAAAACGCTCTCGGGTGCTTTAGAGTGCCGAGTTTATCACTGTGCATGAAGAAATGACCACCTCCAACGTTTGGTTTATGTTTTATAAGCATTTTTAATTTTATTGCTTAAATCGCATTTTCTCGGCGAGCTGAGCGCTTTTTCTGAATTGTGCCGCTCCCGTCACTCTGGTTAGGTTGGCATCGAAAAAAACGCTCTCGGGTGCTTTAGAGTGCCGAGTTTATTACTGCGTAATAAGAAATGACCATCTACAACGTTTGGTTTATGTTTTATAAGCATTTTTAATTTTATTGCTTAAATCGCATTTTCTCGGCGAGCTGAGCACTTTTTCTGAATTGTGCCGCTCCCGTCACTCTGGTTAGGTTGGCATCGAAAAAAACGCTCTCGGGTGCTTTAGAGTGCCGAGTTTATCACTGTGCATGAAGAAATGACCACCTCCAACGTTTGGTTTATGTTTTATAAGCATTTTTAATTGTATTGCTTAAATCGCATTTTCTCGGCGAGCTGAGCGCTTTTTCTGAATTGTGCCGCTCCCGTCACTCTGGTTAGGTTGGCATCGAAAAAAACGCTCTTGGGTGCTTTAGAGTGCCGAGTTTATCACTGCGCATGAAGAAATGACCACCTCCAACGTTTGGTTTATGTTTTATAAGCATTTTTAATTTTATTGCTTAAATCGCATTTTCTCGGCGAGCTGAGCACTTTTTCTGAATTGTGCCGCTCCCGTCACTCTGGTTAGGTTGGCATCGAAAAAAACGCTCTCGGGTGCTTTAGAGTGCCGAGTTTATCACTGCGCATGAAGAAATGACCAACTCCAACGTTTGGTTTATGTTTTATAAGCATTTTTAATTTTATTGCTTAAATCGCATTTTCTCGGCGAGCTGAGCACTTTTTCTGAATTGTGCCGCTCCCGTCACTCTGGTTAGGTTGGCATCGAAAAAAACGCTCTCGGGTGCTTTAGAGTGCCGAGTTTATCACTGCGCATGAAGAAATGACCACCTCCAACGTTTGGTTTATGTTTTATAAGCATTTTTAATTTTATTGCTTAAATCGCATTTTCTCGGCGAGCTGAGCACTTTTTCTGAATTGTGCCGCTCCCGTCACTCTGGTTAGGTTGGCATCGAATAAAACGCTCTCGGGTGCTTTAGAGTGCCGAGTTTATCACTGCGCATGAAGAAATGACCACCTCCAACGTTTGGTTTATGTTTTATAAGCATTTTTAATTTTATTGCTTAAATCGCATTTTCTCGGCGAGCTGAGCACTTTTTCTGAATTGTGCCGCTCCCGTCACTCTGGTTAGGTTGGCATCGAAAAAAACGCTCTCGGGTGCTTAAGAGTGCCGAGTTTATCACTGCGCATGAAGAAATGACCACCTCCAACGTTTGGTTTAGGTTTTATAAGCATTTTTAATTTTATTGCTTAAATCGCATTTTCTCGGCGAGCTGAGCACTTTTTCTGAATTGTGCCGCTCCCGTCACTCTGGTTAGGTTGGCATCGAAAAAAACGCTCTCGGGTGCTTTAGAGTGCCGAGTTTATCACTGTGCATGAAGAAATGACCACCTCCAACGTTTGGTTTATGTTTTATAAGCATTTTTAATTTTATTGCTTAAATCGCATTTTCTCGGCGAGCTGAGCACTTTTTCTGAATTGTGCCGCTCCCGTCACTCTGGTTAGGTTGGCATGGAAAAAAACGCTCTCGGGTGCTTTAGAGTGCCGAGTTTATCACTGCACATGAAGAAATGACCACCTCCAACGTTTGGTTTATGTTTTATAAGCATTTTTAATTGTATTGCTTAAATCGCATTTTCTCGGCGAGCTGAGCACTTTTTCTGAATTGTGCCGCTCCCGTCACTCTGGTTAGGTTGGCATGGAAAAAAACGCTCTCGGGTGCTTTAGAGTGCCGAGTTTATTACTGCGTAATAAGAAATGACCATCTACAACGTTTGGTTTATGTTTTATAAGCATTTTTAATTTTATTGCTTAAATCGCATTTTCTCGGCGAGCTGAGCACTTTTTCTGAATTGTGCCGCTCCCGTCACTCTGGTTAGGTTGGCATCGAAAAAAACGCTCTCGGGTGCTTTAGAGTGCCGAGTTTATCACTGCGCATGAAGAAATGACCACCTCCAACGTTTGGTTTATGTTTTATAAGCATTTTTAATTTTATTGCTTAAATCGCATTTTCTCGGCGAGCTGAGCACTTTTTCTGAATTGTGCCGCTCCCGTCACTCTGGTTAGGTTGGCATGGAAAAAAACGCTCTCGGGTGCTTTAGAGTGCCGAGTTTATCACCGCGCATGAAGAAATGACCACCTCCAACGTTTGGTTTATGTTTTATAAGCATTTTTAATTTTATTGCTTAAATCGCATTTTCTCGGCGAGCTGAGCGCTTTTTCTGAATTGTGCCGCTCCCGTCACTCTGGTTAGGTTGGCATCGAATAAAACGCTCTCGGGTGCTTTAGAGTGCCGAGTTTATCACTGCGCATGAAGAAATGACCACCTCCAACGTTTGGTTTATGTTTTATAAGCATTTTTAATTTTATTGCTTAAATCGCATTTTCTCGGCGAGCTGAGCACTTTTTCTGAATTGTGCCGCTCCCGTCACTCTGGTTAGGTTGGCATCGAAAAAAACGCTCTCGGGTGCTTTAGAGTGCCGAGTTTATTACTGCGTAATAAGAAATGACCATTTACAACGTTTGGTTTATGTTTTATAAGCATTTTTAATTTTATTGCTTAAATCGCATTTTCTCGGCGAGCTGAGCACTTTTTCTGAATTGTGCCGCTCCCGTCACTCTGGTTAGGTTGGCATGGAAAAAAACGCTCTCGGGTGCTTTAGAGTGCCGAGTTTATTACTGCGTAATAAGAAATGACCACCTCCAACGTTTGGTTTATGTTTTATAAGCATTTTTAATTTTATTGCTTAAATCGCATTTTCTCGGCGAGCTGAGCACTTTTTCTGAATTGTGCCGCTGCCGTCACTCTGGTTAGGTTGGCATGGAAAAAAACGCTCTCGGGTGCTTTAGAGTGCCGAGTTTATCACTGCGCATGAAGAAATGACCACCTCCAACGTTTGGTTTATGTTTTATAAGCATTTTTAATTTTATTGCTTAAATCGCATTTTCTCGGCGAGCTGAGCACTTTTTCTGAATTGTGCCGCTCCCGTCACTCTGGTTAGGTTGGCATCGAAAAAAACGCTCTCGGGTGCTTTAGAGTGCCGAGTTTATCACTGCGCATGAAGAAATGACCACCTCCAACGTTTGGTTTATGTTTTATAAGCATTTTTAATTTTATTGCTTAAATCGCATTTTCTCGGCGAGCTGAGCACTTTTTCTGAATTGTGCCGCTCCCGTCACTCTGGTTAGGTTGGCATGGAAAAAAACGCTCTCGGGTGCTTTAGAGTGCCGAGTTTATCACTGTGCATGAAGAAATGACCACCTCCAACGTTTGGTTTATGTTTTATAAGCATTTTTAATTTTATTGCTTAAATCGCATTTTCTCGGCGAGCTGAGCACTTTTTCTGAATTGTGCCGCTCCCGTCACTCTGGTTAGGTTGGCATCGAAAAAAACGCTCTCGGGTGCTTTAGAGTGCCGAGTTTATCACTGCGCATGAAGAAATGACCACCTCCAACGTTTGGTTTATGTTTTATAAGCATTTTTAATTTTATTGCTTAAATCGCATTTTCTCGGCGAGCTGAGCACTTTTTCTGAATTGTGCCGCTCCCGTCACTCTGGTTAGGTTGGCATGGAAAAAAACGCTCTCGGGTGCTTTAGAGTGCCGAGTTTATTACTGCGTAATAAGAAATGACCATCTACAACGTTTGGTTTATGTTTTATAAGCATTTTTAATTTTATTGCTTAAATCGCATTTTCTCGGCGAGCTGAGCACTTTTTCTGAATTGTGCCGCTCCCGTCACTCTGTTTAGGTTGGCATGGAAAAAAACGCTCTCGGGTGCTTTAGAGTGCCGAGTTTATCACTGCGCATGAAGAAAAGACCACCTCCAACGTTTGGTTTATGTTTTATAAGCATTTTTAATTTTATTGCTTAAATCGCATTTTCTCGGCGAGCTGAGCGCTTTTTCTGAATTGTGCCGCTCCCGTCACTCTGGTTAGGTTGGCATCGAAAAAAACGCTCTCGGGTTCTTTAGAGTGCCGAGTTTATCACTGCGCATGAAGAAATCACCACCTCCAACGTTTGGTTTATGTTTTATAAGCATTTTTAATTGTATTGCTTAAATCGCATTTTCTCGGCGAGCTGAGCACTTTTTCTGAATTGTGCCGCTCCGTCACTCTGGTTAGGTTGGCATCGAATAAAACGCTCTCGGGTGCTTTAGAGTGCCGAGTTTATCACTGCGCATGAAGAAATGACCACCTCCAACGTTTGGTTTATGTTTTATAAGCATTTTTAATTTTATTGCTTAAATCGCATTTTCTCGGCGAGCTGAGCACTTTTTCTGAATTGTGCCGCTCCCGTCACTCTGGTTAGGTTGGCATCGAAAAAAACGCTCTCGGGTGCTTTAGAGTGCCGAGTTTATCACTGCGCATGAAGAAATGACCACCTCCAACGTTTGGTTTATGTTTTATAAGCATTTTTAATTTTATTGCTTAAATCGAATTTTCTCGGCGAGCTGAGCACTTTTTCTGAATTGTGCCGCTCCCGTCACTCTGGTTAGGTTGGCATCGAAAAAAACGCTCTCGGGTGCTTTAGAGTGCCGAGTTTATCACTGTGCATGAAGAAATGACCACCTCCAACGTTTGGTTTATGTTTTATAAGCATTTTTAATTTTATTGCTTAAATCGCATTTTCTCGGCGAGCTGAACGCTTTTTCTGAATTGTGCCGCTCCCGTCACTCTGGTTAGGTTGGCATCGAAAAAAACGCTCTCGGGTGCTTTAGAGTGCCGAGTTTATCACTGCGCATGAAGAAATGACCACCTCCAACGTTTGGTTTATGTTTTATAAGCATTTTTAATTTTATTGCTTAAATCGCATTTTCTCGGCGAGCTGAGCGCTTTTTCTGAATTGTGCCGCTCCCGTCACTCTGGTTAGGTTGGCATGGAAAAAAACGCTCTCGGGTGCTTTAGAGTGCCGAGTTTATTACTGCGTAATAAGAAATGACCATCTACAACGTTTGGTTTATGTTTTATAAGCATTTTTAATTTTATTGCTTAAATCGCATTTTCTCGGCGAGCTGAGCACTTTTTCTGAATTGTGCCGCTCCCGTCACTCTGGTTAGGTTGGCATCGAAATAAACGCTCTCGGGTGCTTTAGAGTGCCGAGTTTATCACTGCGCATGAAGAAATGACCACCTCCAACGTTTGGTTTATGTTTTATAAGCATTTTTAATTTTATTGCTTAAATCGCATTTTCTCGGCGAGCTGAGCACTTTTTCTGAATTGTGCCGCTCCCGTCACTCTGGTTAGGTTGGCATGGAAAAAAAACGCTCTCGGGTGCTTTAGAGTGCCGAGTTTATCACTGCGCATGAAGAAATGACCACCTCCAACGTTTGGTTTATGTTTTATAAGCATTTTTAATTTTATTGCTTAAATCGCATTTTCTCGGCGAGCTGAGCACTTTTTCTGAATTGTGCCGCTCCCGTCACTCTGGTTAGGTTGGCATCGAAAAAAACGCTCTCGGGTGCTTTAGTGCCGAGTTTATCACTGCGCATGAAGAAATGACCACCTCCAACGTTTGGTTTATGTTTTATAAGCATTTTTAATTTTATTGCTTAAATCGCATTTTCTCGGCGAGCTGAGCGCTTTTTCTGAATTGTGCCGCTCCCGTCACTCTGGTTAGGTTGGCATCGAAAAAAACGCTCTCGGGTGCTTTAGAGTGCCGAGTTTATCACTGCGCATGAAGAAATGACCACCTCCAACGTTTGGTTTATGTTTTATAAGCATTTTTAATTTTATTGCTTAAATCGCATTTTCTCGGCGAGCTGAGCGCTTTTTCTGAATTGTGCCGCTCCCGTCACTCTGGTTAGGTTGGCATCGAAATAAACGCTCTCGGGTGCTTTAGAGTGCCGAGTTTATCACTGCGCATGAAGAAATGACCACCTCCAACGTTTGGTTTATGTTTTATAAGCATTTTTAATTTTATTGCTTAAATCGCATTTTCTCGGCGAGCTGAGCACTTTTTCTGAATTGTGCCGCTCCCGTCACTCTGGTTAGGTTGGCATGGAAAAAAAACGCTCTCGGGTGCTTTAGAGTGCCGAGTTTATCACTGCGCATGAAGAAATGACCACCTCCAACGTTTGGTTTATGTTTTATAAGCATTTTTAATTTTATTGCTTAAATCGCATTTTCTCGGCGAGCTGAGCACTTTTTCTGAATTGTGCCGCTCCCGTCACTCTGGTTAGGTTGGCATCGAAAAAAACGCTCTCGGGTGCTTTAGTGCCGAGTTTATCACTGCGCATGAAGAAATGACCACCTCCAACGTTTGGTTTATGTTTTATAAGCATTTTTAATTTTATTGCTTAAATCGCATTTTCTCGGCGAGCTGAGCGCTTTTTCTGAATTGTGCCGCTCCCGTCACTCTGGTTAGGTTGGCATCGAAAAAAACGCTCTCGGGTGCTTTAGAGTGCCGAGTTTATCACTGCGCATGAAGAAATGACCACCTCCAACGTTTGGTTTATGTTTTATAAGCATTTTTAATTTTATTGCTTAAATCGCATTTTCTCGGCGAGCTGAGCGCTTTTTCTGAATTGTGCCGCTCCCGTCACTCTGGTTAGGTTGGCATCGAAAAAAACGCTCTCGGGTATTTTAGAGTGCCGAGTTTATCACTGCGCATGAAGAAATGACCACCTCCAACGTTTGGTTTATGTTTTATAAGCATTTTTAATTTTATTGCTTAAATCGCATTTTCTCGGCGAGCTGAGCACTTTTTCTGAATTGTGCCGCTCCCGTCACTCTGGTTAGGTTGGCATGGAAAAAAACGCTCTCGGGTGCTTTAGAGTGCCGAGTTTATCACTGCGCATGAAGAAATGACCACCTCCAACGTTTGGTTTATGTTTTATAAGCATTTTTAATTTTATTGCTTAAATCGCATTTTCTCGGCGAGCTGAGCACTTTTTCTGACTTGTGCCGCTCCCGTCACTCTGGTTAGGTTGGCATGGAAAAAAACGCTCTCGGGTGCTTTAGAGTGCCGAGTTTATCACTGCGCATGAAGAAATGACCACCTCCAACGTTTGGTTTATGTTTTATAAGCATTTTTAATTTTATTGCTTAAATCGCATTTTCTCGGCGAGCTGAGCACTTTTTCTGAATTGTGCCGCTCCCGTCACTCTGGTTAGGTTGGCATGGAAAAAAACGCTCTCGGGTGCTTTAGAGTGCCGAGTTTATCACTGCGCATGAAGAAATGGCCACCTCCAACGTTTGGTTTATGTTTTATAAGCATTTTTAATTTTATTGCTTAAATCGCATTTTCTCGGCGAGCTGAGCTATTTTTCTGAATTGTGCCGCTCCCGTCACTCTGGTTAGGT
The DNA here is from genome assembly GCF_033458585.1 of Syngnathus typhle. Classification (NCBI taxonomy): domain Eukaryota; kingdom Metazoa; phylum Chordata; class Actinopteri; order Syngnathiformes; family Syngnathidae; genus Syngnathus; species Syngnathus typhle. Next base: position 47,715 of record NW_026872043.1, read on the forward strand.
TGGCATGGAAAAAAACGCTCTCGGGTGCTTTAGAGTGCCGAGTTTATCACTGCGCATGAAGAAATGGCCACCTCCAACGTTTGGTTTATGTTTTATAAGCATTTTTAATTTTATTGCTTAAATCGCATTTTCTCGGCGAGCTGAGCACTTTTTCTGAATTGTGCCGCTCCCGTCACTCTGGTTAGGTTGGCATGGAAAAAAACGCTCTCGGGTGCTTTAGAGTGCCGAGTTTATTACTGCGTAATAAGAAATGACCATCTACAACGTTTGGTTTATGTTTTATAAGCATTTTTAATTTTATTGCTTAAATCGCATTTTCTCGGCGAGCTGAGCACTTTTTCTGAATTGTGCCGCTCCCGTCACTCTGGTTAGGTTGGCATCGAAAAAAACGCTCTCGGGTGCTTTAGAGTGCCGAGTTTATCACCGCGCATGAAGAAATGACCACCTCCAACGTTTGGTTTATGTTTTATAAGCATTTTTAATTTTATTGCTTAAATCGCATTTTCTCGGCGAGCTGAGCGCTTTTTCTGAATTGTGCCGCTCCCGTCACTCTGGTTAGGTTGGCATCGAATAAAACGCTCTCGGGTGCTTTAGAGTGCCGAGTTTATCACTGCGCATGAAGAAATGACCACCTCCAACGTTTGGTTTATGTTTTATAAGCATTTTTAATTTTATTGCTTAAATCGCATTTTCTCGGCGAGCTGAGCACTTTTTCTGAATTGTGCCGCTCCCGTCACTCTGGTTAGGTTGGCATGGAAAAAAACGCTCTCGGGTGCTTTAGAGTGCCGAGTTTATTACTGCGTAATAAGAAATGACCTTCTACAACGTTTGGTTTATGTTTTATAAGCATTTTTAATTTTATTGCTTAAATCGCATTTTCTCGGCGAGCTGAGCACTTTTTCTGAATTGTGCCGCTCCCGTCACTTTGGTTAGGTTGGCATGGAAAAAAACGCTCTCGGGTGCTTTAGAGTGCCGAGTTTATCACTGCGCATGAAGAAATGACCACCTCCAACGTTTGGTTTATGTTTTATAAGCATTTTTAATTTTATTGCTTAAATCGCATTTTCTCGGCGAGCTGAGCACTTTTTCTGAATTGTGCCGCTCCCGTCACTCTGGTTAGGTTGGCATCGAAAAAAACGCTCTCGGGTGCTTTAGAGTGCCGAGTTTATCACTGCGCATGAAGAAATGACCACCTCCAACGTTTGGTTTATGTTTTATAAGCATTTTTAATTTTATTGCTTAAATCGCATTTTCTCGGCGAGCTGAGCACTTTTTCTGAATTGTGCCGCTCCCGTCACTCTGGTTAGGTTGGCATGGAAAAAAACGCTCTCGGGTGCTTTAGAGTGCCGAGTTTATCACTGTGCATGAAGAAATGACCACCTCCAACGTTTGGTTTATGTTTTATAAGCATTTTTAATTTTATTGCTTAAATCGCATTTTCTCGGCGAGCTGAGCACTTTTTCTGAATTGTGCCGCTCCCGTCACTCTGGTTAGGTTGGCATGGAAAAAAACGCTCTCGGGTGCTTTAGAGTGCCGAGTTTATTACTGCGTAATAAGAAATGACCATCTACAACGTTTGGTTTATGTTTTATAAGCATTTTTAATTTTATTGCTTAAATCGCATTTTCTCGGCGAGCTGAGCACTTTTTCTGAATTGTGCCGCTCCCGTCACTCTGTTTAGGTTGGCATGGAAAAAAACGCTCTCGGGTGCTTTAGAGTGCCGAGTTTATCACTGCGCATGAAGAAAAGACCACCTCCAACGTTTGGTTTATGTTTTATAAGCATTTTTAATTTTATTGCTTAAATCGCATTTTCTCGGCGAGCTGAGCACTTTTTCTGAATTGTGCCGCTCCTGTCACTCTGGTTAGGTTGGCATGGAAAAAAACGCTCTCGGGTGCTTTAGAGTGCCGAGTTTATCACTGCGCATGAAGAAATTACCACCTCCAACGTTTGGTTTATGTTTTATAAGCATTTTTAATTTTATTGCTTAAATCGCATTTTCTCGGGGAGCTGAGCACTTTTTCTGAATTGTGCCGCTCCCGTCACTCTGGTTAGGTTGGCATGGAAAAAAACGCTCTCGGGTGCTTTAGAGTGCCGAGTTTATCACTGCGCATGAAGAAATGGCCACCTCCAACGTTTGGTTTATGTTTTATAAGCATTTTTAATTTTATTGCTTAAATCGCATTTTCTCGGCGAGCTGAGCACTTTTTCTGAATTGTGCCGCTCCCGTCACTCTGGTTAGGTTGGCATGGAAAAAAACGCTCTCGGGTGCTTTAGAGTGCCGAGTTTATCACTGCGCATGAAGAAATGGCCACCTCCAACGTTTGGTTTATGTTTTATAAGCATTTTTAATTTTATTGCTTAAATCGCATTTTCTCGGCGAGCTGAGCACTTTTTCTGAATTGTGCCGCTCCCGTCACTCTGGTTAGGTTGGCATGGAAAAAAACGCTCTCGGGTGCTTTAGAGTGCCGAGTTTATCACTGCGCATGAAGAAATGACCACCTCCAACGTTTGGTTTATGTTTTATAAGCATTTTTAATTTTATTGCTTAAATCGCATTTTCTCGGCGAGCTGAGCACTTTTTCTGAATTGTGCCGCTCCCGTCACTCTGGTTAGGTTGGCATCGAAAAAAACGCTCTCGGGTGCTTTAGAGTGCCGAGTTTATCACTGCGCATGAAGAAATGACCACCTCCAACGTTTGGTTTATGTTTTATAAGCATTTTTAATTTTATTGCTTAAATCGCATTTTCTCGGCGAGCTAAGCACTTTTTCTGAATTGTGCCGCTCCCGTCACTCTGGTTAGGTTGGCATCGAAAAAAACGCTCTCGGGTGCTTTAGAGTGCCGAGTTTATCACTGCGCATGAAGAAATGACCAACTCCAACGTTTGGTTTATGTTTTATAAGCATTTTTAATTTTATTGCTTAAATCGCATTTTCTCGGCGAGCTGAGCACTTTTTCTGAATTGTGCCGCTCCCGTCACTCTGGTTAGGTTGGCATCGAAAAAAACGCTCTCGGGTGCTTTAGAGTGCCGAGTTTATCACTGCGCATGAAGAAATGACCACCTCCAACGTTTGGTTTATGTTTTATAAGCATTTTTAATTTTATTGCTTAAATCGCATTTTCTCGGCGAGCTGAGCACTTTTTCTGAATTGTGCCGCTCCCGTCACTCTGGTTAGGTTGGCATCGAAAAAAACGCTCTCGGGTGCTTTAGAGTGCCGAATTTATCACTGCGCATGAAGAAATGACCACCTCCAACGTTTGGTTTATGTTTTATAAGCATTTTTAATTTTATTGCTTAAATCGCATTTTCTCGGCGAGCTGAGCGCTTTTTCTGAATTGTGCCGCTCCCGTCACTCTGGTTAGGTTGGCATCGAAAAAAACGCTCTCGGGTGCTTTAGAGTGCCGAGTTTATCACTGCGCATGAAGAAATGACCACCTCCAACGTTTGGTTTATGTTTTATAAGCATTTTTAATTTTATTGCTTAAATCGCATTTTCTCGGCGAGCTGAGCGCTTTTTCTGAATTGTGCCGCTCCCGTCACTCTGGTTAGGTTGGCATCGAAAAAAACGCTCTCGGGTGCTTTAGAGTGCCGAGTTTATCACTGCGCATGAAGAAATGACCACCTCCAACGTTTGGTTTATGTTTTATAAGCATTTTTAATTTTATTGCTTAAATCGCATTTTCTCGGCAAGCTGAGCACTTTTTCTGAATTGTGCCGCTCCCGTCACTCTGGTTAGGTTGGCATCGAAAAAAACGCTCTCGGGTGCTTTAGAGTGCCGAGTTTATCACTGCGCATGAAGAAATGACCACCTCCAACGTTTGGTTTATGTTTTATAAGCATTTTTAATTTTATTGCTTAAATCGCATTTTCTCGGCGAGCTGAGCACTTTTTCTGAATTGTGCCGCTCCCGTCACTCTGGTTAGGTTGGCATCGAAAAAAACGCTCTCGGGTGCTTTAGAGTGCCGAGTTTATCACTGCGCATGAAAAAATGACCACCTCCAACGTTTGGTTTATGTTTTATAAGCATTTTTAATTTTATTGCTTAAATCGCATTTTCTCGGCGAGCTGAGCACTTTTTCTGAATTGTGCCGCTCCCGTCACTCTGGTTAGGTTGGCATCGAAAAAAACGCTCTCGGGTGCTTTAGAGTGCCGAATTTATCACTGCGCATGAAGAAATGACCACCTCCAACGTTTGGTTTATGTTTTATAAGCATTTTTAATTTTATTGCTTAAATCGCATTTTCTCGGCGAGCTGAGCGCTTTTTCTGAATTGTGCCGCTCCCGTCACTCTGGTTAGGTTGGCATCGAAAAAAACGCTCTCGGGTGCTTTAGAGTGCCGAGTTTATCACTGCGCATGAAGAAATGACCACCTCCAACGTTTGGTTTATGTTTTATAAGCATGTTTAATTTTATTGCTTAAATCGCATTTTCTCGGCGAGCTGAGCACTTTTTCTGAATTGTGCCGCTCCCGTCACTCTGGTTAGGTTGGCATCAAATAAAACGCTCTCGGGTGCTTTAGAGTGCCGAGTTTATCACTGCGCATGAAGAAATGACCACCTCCAACGTTTGGTTTATGTTTTATAAGCATTTTTAATTTTATTGCTTAAATCGCATTTTCTCGGCGAGCTGAGCACTTTTTCTGAATTGTGCCGCTCCCGTCACTCTGGTTAGGTTGGCATGGAAAAAAACGCTCTCGGGTGCTTTAGAGTGCCGAGTTTATCACTGCGCATGAAGAAATGACCACCTCCAACGTTTGGTTTATGTTTTATAAGCATTTTTAATTTTATTGCTTAAATCGCATTTTCTCGGCGAGCTGAGCACTTTTTCTGAATTGTGCCGCTCCCGTCACTCTGGTTAGGTTGGCATCGAAAAAAACGCTCTCGGGTGCTTTAGAGTGCCGAGTTTATCACTGCGCATGAAGAAATGACCACCTCCAACGTTTGGTTTATGTTTTATAAGCATTTTTAATTTTATTGCTTAAATCGCATTTTCTCGGCGAGCTGAGCACTTTTTCTGAATTGTGCCGCTCCCGTCACTCTGGTTAGGTTGGCATCGAAAAAAACGCTCTCGGGTGCTTTAGAGTGCCGAGTTTATCACTGCGCATGAAGAAATGACCAACTCCAACGTTTGGTTTATGTTTTATAAGCATTTTTAATTTTATTGCTTAAATCGCATTTTCTCGGCGAGCTGAGCACTTTTTCTGAATTGTGCCGCTCCCGTCACTCTGGTTAGGTTGGCATCGAAAAAAACGCTCTCGGGTGCTTTAGAGTGCCGAGTTTATCACTGCGCATGAAGAAATGACCACCTCCAACGTTTGGTTTATGTTTTATAAGCATTTTTAATTTTATTGCTTAACTCGCATTTTCTCGGCGAGGAGCACTTTTTCTGAATTGTGCCGCTCCCGTCACTCTGGTTAGGTTGGCATCGAAAAAAACGCTCTCGGGTGCTTTAGAGTGCCGAATTTATCACTGCGCATGAAGAAATGACCACCTCCAACGTTTGGTTTATGTTTTATAAGCATTTTTAATTTTATTGCTTAAATCGCATTTTCTCGGCGAGCTGAGCGCTTTTTCTGAATTGTGCCGCTCCCGTCACTCTGGTTAGGTTGGCATCGAAAAAAACGCTCTCGGGTGCTTTAGAGTGCCGAGTTTATCACTGCGCATGAAGAAATGACCACCTCCAACGTTTGGTTTATGTTTTATAAGCATTTTTAATTTTATTGCTTAAATCGCATTTTCTCGGCGAGCTGAGCGCTTTTTCTGAATTGTGCCGCTCCCGTCACTCTGGTTAGGTTGGCATCGAAAAAAACGCTCTCGGGTGCTTTAGAGTGCCGAGTTTATCACTGCGCATGAAGAAATGACCACCTCCAACGTTTGGTTTATGTTTTATAAGCATTTTTAATTTTATTGCTTAAATCGCATTTTCTCGGCAAGCTGAGCACTTTTTCTGAATTGTGCCGCTCCCGTCACTCTGGTTAGGTTGGCATCGAAAAAAACGCTCTCGGGTGCTTTAGAGTGCCGATTTTATCACTGCGCATGAAGAAATGACCACCTCCAACGTTTGGTTTATGTTTTATAAGCATTTTTAATTTTATTGCTTAAATCGCATTTTCTCGGCGAGCTGAGCACTTTTTCTGAATTGTGCCGCTCCCGTCACTCTGGTTAGGTTGGCATCGAAAAAAACGCTCTCGGGAGCTTTAGAGTGCCGAGTTTATCACCGCGCATGAAAAAATGACCACCTCCAACGTTTGGTTTATGTTTTATAAGCATTTTTAATTTTATTGCTTAAATCGCATTTTCTCGGCGAGCTGAGCGCTTTTTCTGAATTGTGCCGCTCCCGTCACTCTGGTTAGGTTGGCATCGAAAAAAACGCTCTTGGGTGCTTTAGAGTGCCGAGTTTATCACTGCGCATGAAGAAATGACCACCTCCAACGTTTGGTTTATGTTTTATAAGCATGTTTAATTTTATTGCTTAAATCGCATTTTCTCGGCGAACTGAGCACTTTTTCTGAATTGTGCCGCTCCCGTCACTCTGGTTAGGTTGGCATCAAATAAAACGCTCTCGGGTGCTTTAGAGTGCCGAGTTTATCACTGCGCATGAAGAAATGACCACCTCCAACGTTTGGTTTATGTTTTATAAGCATTTTTAATTTTATTGCTTAAATCGCATTTTCTCGGCGAGCTGAGCACTTTTTCTGAATTGTGCCGCTCCCGTCACTCTGGTTAGGTTGGCATCGAAAAAAACGCTCTCGGGTGCTTTAGAGTGCCGAGTTTATCACTGCGCATGAAGAAATGACCACCTCCAACGTTTGGTTTATGTTTTATAAGCATTTTTAATTTTATTGCTTAAATCGCATTTTCTCGGCGAGCTGAGCACTTTTTCTGAATTGTGCCGCTCCCGTCACTCTGGTTAGGTTGGCATGGAAAAAAACGCTCTCGGGTGCTTTAGAGTGCCGAGTTTATTACTGCGTAATAAGAAATGACCATCTACAACGTTTGGTTTATGTTTTATAAGCATTTTAAATTTTATTGCTTAAATCGCATTTTCTCGGCGAGCTGAGCACTTTTTCTGAATTGTGCCGCTCCCGTCACTCTGGTTAGGTTGGCATCGAAAAAAACGCTCTCGGGTGCTTTAGAGTGCCGAGTTTATCACTGCGCATGAAGAAATGACCACCTCCAACGTTTGGTTTATGTTTTATAAGCATTTTTAATTTTATTGCTTAAATCGCATTTTCTCGGCGAGCTGAGCACTTTTTCTGAATTGTGCCGCTCCCGTCACTCTGGTTAGGTTGGCATGGAAAAAAACGCTCTCGGGTGCTTTAGAGTGCCGAGTTTATCACTGTGCATGAAGAAATGACCACCTCCAACGTTTGGTTTATGTTTTATAAGCATTTTTAATTTTATTGCTTAAATCGCATTTTCTCGGCGAGCTGAGCGCTTTTTCTGAATTGTGCCGCTCCCGTCACTCTGGTTAGGTTGGCATCGAAAAAAACGCTCTCGGGTGCTTTAGAGTGCCGAGTTTATTACTGCGTAATAAGAAATGACCATTTACAACGTTTGGTTTATGTTTTATAAGCATTTTTAATTTTATTGCTTAAATCGCATTTTCTCGGCGAGCTGAGCACTTTTTCTGAATTGTGCCGCTCCCGTCACTCTGGTTAGGTTGGCATCGAAAAAAACGCTCTCGGGTGCTTTAGAGTGCCGAGTTTATCACTGTGCATGAAGAAATGACCACCTCCAACGTTTGGTTTATGTTTTATAAGCATTTTTAATTTTATTGCTTAAATCGCATTTTCTCGGCAAGCTGAGCGCTTTTTCTGAATTGTGCCGCTCCCGTCACTCTGGTTAGGTTGGCATCGAAAAAAACGCTCTCGGGTGCTTTAGAGTGCCGACTTTATTACTGCGTAATAAGAAATGACCATCTACAACGTTTGGTTTATGTTTTATAAGCATTTTTAATTTTAATGCTTAAATCGCATTTTCTCGGCGAGCTGAGCACTTTTTCTGAATTGTGCCGCTCCCGTCACTCTGGTTAGGTTGGCATCGAAAAAAACGCTCTTGGGTGCTTTAGAGTGCCGAGTTTATCACTGCGCATGAAGAAATGACCACCTCCAACGTTTGGTTTATGTTTTATAAGCATTTTTAATTTTATTGCTTAAATCGCATTTTCTCGGCGAGCTGAGCACTTTTTCTGAATTGTGCCGCTCCCGTCACTCTGGTTAGGTTGGCATCGAAAAAAACGCTCTCGGGTGCTTTAGAGTGCCGAGTTTATCACTGCGCATGAAGAAATGACCAACTCCAACGTTTGGTTTATGTTTTATAAGCATTTTTAATTTTATTGCTTAAATCGCATTTTCTCGGCGAGCTGAGCACTTTTTCTGAATTGTGCCGCTCCCGTCACTCTGGTTAGGTTGGCATCGAAAAAAACGCTCTCGGGTGCTTTAGAGTGCCGAGTTTATCACTGCGCATGAAGAAATGACCACCTCCAACGTTTGGTTTATGTTTTATAAGCATTTTTAATTTTATTGCTTAAATCGCATTTTCTCGGCGAGCTGAGCGCTTTTTCTGAATTGTGCCGCTCCCTTCACTCTGGTTAGGTTGGCATCGAAAAAAACGCTCTTGGGTGCTTTAGAGTGCCGAGTTTATCACTGCGCATGAAGAAATGACCACCTCCAACGTTTGGTTTATGTTTTATAAGCATTTTTAATTTTATTGCTTAAATCGCATTTTCTCGGCGAGCTGAGCACTTTTTCTGAATTGTGCTGCTCCCGTCACTCTGGTTAGGTTGGCATCGAAAAAAACGCTCTTGGGTGCTTTAGAGTGCCGAGTTTATCACTGCGCATGAAGAAATGACCACCTCCAACGTTTGGTTTATGTTTTATAAGCATTTTTAATTTTATTGCTTAAATCGCATTTTCTCGGCGAGCTGAGCACTTTTTCTGAATTGTGCCGCTCCCGTCACTCTGGTTAGGTTGGCATCGAAAAAAACGCTCTCGGGTGCTTTAGAGTGCCGAGTTTATCACTGCGCATGAAGAAATGACCACCTCCAACGTTTGGTTTATGTTTTATAAGCATTTTTAATTTTATTGCTTAAATCGCATTTTCTCGGCGAGCTGAGCACTTTTTCTGAATTGTGCCGCTCCCGTCACTCTGGTTAGGTTGGCATGGAAAAAAACGCTCTCGGGTGCTTTAGAGTGCCGAGTTTATCACTGCGCATGAAGAAATGGCCACCTCCAACGTTTGGTTTATGTTTTATAAGCATTTTTAATTTTATTGCTTAAATCGCATTTTCTCGGCGAGCTGAGCACTTTTTCTGAATTGTGCCGCTCCCGTCACTCTGGTTAGGTTGGCATGGAAAAAAACGCTCTCGGGTGCTTTAGAGTGCCGAGTTTATTACTGCGTAATAAGAAATGACCATCTACAACGTTTGGTTTATGTTTTATAAGCATTTTAAATTTTATTGCTTAAATCGCATTTTCTCGGCGAGCTGAGCACTTTTTCTGAATTGTGCCGCTCCCGTCACTCTGGTTAGGTTGGCATCGAAAAAAACGCTCTCGGGTGCTTTAGAGTGCCGAGTTTATCACTGTGCATGAAGAAATGACCACCTCCAACGTTTGGTTTATGTTTTATAAGCATTTTTAATTTTATTGCTTAAATCGCATTTTCTCGGCGAGCTGAGCGCTTTTTCTGAATTGTGCCGCTCCCGTCACTCTGGTTAGGTTGGCATGGAAAAAAACGCTCTCGGGTGCTTTAGAGTGCCGAGTTTATCACTGTGCATGAAGAAATGACCACCTCCAACGTTTGGTTTATGTTTTATAAGCATTTTTAATTTTATTGCTTAAATCGCATTTTCTCGGCGAGCTGAGCGCTTTTTCTGAATTGTGCCGCTCCCGTCACTCTGGTTAGGTTGGCATCGAAAAAAACGCTCTCGGGTGCTTTAGAGTGCCGAGTTTATTACTGCGTAATAAGAAATGACCATTTACAACGTTTGGTTTATGTTTTATAAGCATTTTTAATTTTATTGCTTAAATCGCATTTTCTCGGCGAGCTGAGCACTTTTTCTGAATTGTGCCGCTCCCGTCACTCTGGTTAGGTTGGCATCGAAAAAAACGCTCTCGGGTGCTTTAGAGTGCCGAGTTTATCACTGTGCATGAAGAAATGACCACCTCCAACGTTTGGTTTATGTTTTATAAGCATTTTTAATTTTATTGCTTAAATCGCATTTTCTCGGCGAGCTGAGCGCTTTCTCTGAATTGTGCCGCTCCCGTCACTCTGGTTAGGTTGGCATCGAAAAAAACGCTCTCGGGTGCTTTAGAGTGCCGAGTTTATCACTGCGCATGAAGAAATGACCAACTCCAACGTTTGGTTTATGTTTTATAAGCATTTTTAATTTTATTGCTTAAATCGCATTTTCTCGGCGAGCTGAGCACTTTTTCTGAATTGTGCCGCTCCCGTCACTCTGGTTAGGTTGGCATCGAAAAAAACGCTCTCGGGTGCTTTAGAGTGCCGAGTTTATCACTGCGCATGAAGAAATGACCACCTCCAACGTTTGGTTTATGTTTTATAAGCATTTTTAATTTTATTGCTTAAATCGCATTTTCTCGGCGAGCTGAGCACTTTTTCTGAATTGTGCCGCTCCCGTCACTCTGGTTAGGTTGGCATCGAAAAAAACGCTCTCGGGTGCTTTAGAGTGCCGAATTTATCACTGCGCATGAAGAAATGACCACCTCCAACGTTTGGTTTATGTTTTATAAGCATTTTTAATTTTATTGCTTAAATCGCATTTTCTCGGCGAGCTGAGCGCTTTTTCTGAATTGTGCCGCTCCCGTCACTCTGGTTAGGTTGGCATCGAAAAAAACGCTCTCGGGTGCTTTAGAGTGCCGAGTTTATCACTGCGCATGAAGAAATGACCACCTCCAACGTTTGGTTTATGTTTTATAAGCATTTTTAATTTTATTGCTTAAATCGCATTTTCTCGGCGAGCTGAGCGCTTTTTCTGAATTGTGCCGCTCCCGTCACTCTGGTTAGGTTGGCATCGAAAGAAACGCTCTCGGGTGCTTTAGAGTGCCGAGTTTATCACTGCGCATGAAGAAATGACCACCTCCAACGTTTGGTTTATGTTTTATAAGCATTTTTAATTTTATTGCTTAAATCGCATTTTCTCGGCAAGCTGAGCACTTTTTCTGAATTGTGCCGCTCCCGTCACTCTGGTTAGGTTGGCATCGAAAAAAACGCTCTCGGGTGCTTTAGAGTGCCGATTTTATCACTGCGCATGAAGAAATGACCACCTCCAACGTTTGGTTTATGTTTTATAAGCATTTTTAATTTTATTGCTTAAATCGCATTTTCTCGGCGAGCTGAGCACTTTTTCTGAATTGTGCCGCTCCCGTCACTCTGGTTAGGTTGGCATCGAAAAAAACGCTCTCGGGTGCTTTAGAGTGCCGAGTTTATCACCGCGCATGAAGAAATGACCACCTCCAACGTTTGGTTTATGTTTTATAAGCATTTTTAATTTTATTGCTTAAATCGCATTTTCTCGGCGAGCTGAGCGCTTTTTCTGAATTGTGCCGCTCCCGTCACTCTGGTTAGGTTGGCATCGAAAAAAACGCTCTTGGGTGCTTTAGAGTGCCGAGTTTATCACTGCGCATGAAGAAATGACCACCTCCAACGTTTGGTTTATGTTTTATAAGCATGTTTAATTTTATTGCTTAAATCGCATTTTCTCGGCGAGCTGAGCACTTTTTCTGAATTGTGCCGCTCCCGTCACTCTGGTTAGGTTGGCATCAAATAAAACGCTCTCGGGTGCTTTAGAGTGCCGAGTTTATCACTGCGCATGAAGAAATGACCACCTCCAACGTTTGGTTTATGTTTTATAAGCATTTTTAATTTTATTGCTTAAATCGCATTTTCTCGGCGAGCTGAGCACTTTTTCTGAATTGTGCCGCTCCCGTCACTCTGGTTAGGTTGGCATGGAAAAAAACGCTCTCGGGTGCTTTAGAGTGCCGAGTTTATTACTGCGTAATAAGAAATGACCATCTACAACGTTTGGTTTATGTTTTATAAGCATTTTAAATTTTATTGCTTAAATCGCATTTTCTCGGCGAGCTGAGCACTTTTTCTGAATTGTGCCGCTCCCGTCACTCTGGTTAGGTTGGCATCGAAAAAAACGCTCTCGGGTGCTTTAGAGTGCCGAGTTTATCACTGCGCATGAAGAAATGACCACCTCCAACGTTTGGTTTATGTTTTATAAGCATTTTTTATTTTATTGCTTAAATCGCATTTTCTCGGCGAGCTGAGCACTTTTTCTGAATTGTGCCGCTCCCGTCACTCTGGTTAGGTTGGCATGGAAAAAAACGCTCTCGGGTGCTTTAGAGTGCCGAGTTTATCACTGTGCATGAAGAAATGACCACCTCCAACGTTTGGTTTATGTTTTATAAGCATTTTTAATTTTATTGCTTAAATCGCATTTTCTCGGCGACCTGAGCGCTTTTTCTGAATTGTGCCGCTCCCGTCACTCTGGTTAGGTTGGCATCGAAAAAAACGCTCTCGGGTGCTTTAGAGTGCCGAGTTTATTACTGCGTAATAAGAAATGACCATTTACAACGTTTGGTTTATGTTTTATAAGCATTTTTAATTTTATTGCTTAAATCGCATTTTCTCGGCGAGCTGAGCACTTTTTCTGAATTGTGCCGCTCCCGTCACTCTGGTTAGGTTGGCATCGAAAAAAACGCTCTCGGGTGCTTTAGAGTGCCGAGTTTAGCACTGTGCATGAAGAAATGACAACCTCCAACGTTTGGTTTATGTTTTATAAGCATTTTTAATTTTATTGCTTAAATCGCATTTTCTCGGCGAGCTGAGCGCTTTTTCTGAATTGTGCCGCTCCCGTCACTCTGGTTAGGTTGGCATCGAAAAAAACGCTCTCGGGTGCTTTAGAGTGCCGACTTTATTACTGCGTAATAAGAAATGACCATCTACAACGTTTGGTTTATGTTTTATAAGCATTTTTAATTTTATTGCTTAAATCGCATTTTCTCGGCGAGCTGAGCACTTTTTCTGAATTGTGCCGCTCCCGTCACTCTGGTTAGGTTGGCATCGAAAAAAACGCTCTTGGGTGCTTTAGAGTGCCGAGTTTATCACTGCGCATGAAGAAATGACCACCTCCAACGTTTGGTTTATGTTTTATAAGCATTTTTAATTTTATTGCTTAAATCGCATTTTCTCGGCGAGCTGAGCACTTTTTCTGAATTGTGCCGCTCCCGTCACTCTGGTTAGGTTGGCATCGAAAAAAACGCTCTCGGGTGCTTTAGAGTGCCGAGTTTATCACTGCGCATGAAGAAATGACCAACTCCAACGTTTGGTTTATGTTTTATAAGCATTTTTAATTTTATTGCTTAAATCGCATTTTCTCGGCGAGCTGAGCACTTTTTCTGAATTGTGCCGCTCCCGTCACTCTGGTTAGGTTGGCATCGAAAAAAACGCTCTCGGGTGCTTTAGAGTGCCGAGTTTATCACTGCGCATGAAGAAATGACCACCTCCAACGTTTGGTTTATGTTTTATAAGCATTTTTAATTTTATTGCTTAAATCGCATTTTCTCGGCGAGCTGAGCGCTTTTTCTGAATTGTGCCGCTCCCGTCACTCTGGTTAGGTTGGCATCGAAAAAAACGCTCTTGGGTGCTTTAGAGTGCCGAGTTTATCACTGCGCATGAAGAAATGACCACCTCCAACGTTTGGTTTATGTTTTATAAGCATTTTTAATTTTATTGCTTAAATCGCATTTTCTCGGCGAGCTGAGCACTTTTTCTGAATTGTGCCGCTCCCGTCACTCTGGTTAGGTTGGCATCGAAAAAAACGCTCTCGGGTGCTTTAGAGTGCCGAGTTTATCACCGCGCATGAAGAAATGACCACCTCCAACGTTTGGTTTATGTTTTATAAGCATTTTTAATTTTATTGCTTAAATCGCATTTTCTCGGTGAGCTGAGCACTTTTTCTGAATTGTGCCGCTCCCGTCACTCTGGTTAGGTTGGTATGGAAAAAAACGCTCTCGGGTGCTTTAGAGTGCCGAGTTTATCACTGCGCATGAAGAAATGACCACCTCCAACGTTTGGTTTATGTTTTATAAGCATTTTTAATTTTATTGCTTAAATCGCATTTTCTCGGCGAGCTGAGCACTTTTTCTGAATTGTGCCGCTCCCGTCACTCTGGTTAGGTTGGCATCGAAAAAAACGCTCTCGGGTGCTTTAGAGTGCCGAGTTTATCACTGCGCATGAAGAAATGACCACCTCCAACGTTTGGTTTATGTTTTATAAGCATTTTTAATTTTATTGCTTAAATCGCATTTTCTCGGCGAGCTGAGCACTTTTTCTGAATTGTGCCGCTCCCGTCACTCTGGTTAGGTTGGCATCGAAAAAAACGCTCTCGGGTGCTTTAGAGTGCCGAGTTTATCACTGCGCATGAAGAAATGACCACCTCCAACGTTTGGTTTATGTTTTATAAGCATTTTTAATTTTATTGCTTAAATCGCATTTTCTCGGCGAGCTGAGCACTTTTTCTGAATTGTGCCGCTCCCGTCACTCTGGTTAGGTTGGCATCGAAAAAAACGCTCTCGGGTGCTTTAGAGTGCCGAGTTTATCACTGCGCATGAAGAAATGACCACCTCCAACGTTTGGTTTATGTTTTATAAGCATTTTTAATTTTATTGCTTAAATCGCATTTTCTCGGCGAGCTGAGCACTTTTTCTGAATTGTGCCGCTCCCGTCACTCTGGTTAGGTTGGCATGGAAAAAAACGCTCTCGGGTGCTTTAGAGTGCCGAGTTTATTACTGCGTAATAAGAAATGACCATCTACAACGTTTGGTTTATGTTTTATAAGCATTTTTAATTTTATTGCTTAAATCGCATTTTCTCGGCGAGCTGAGCACTTTTTCTGAATTGTGCCGCTCCCGTCACTCTGGTTAGGTTGGCATGGAAAAAAACGCTCTCGAGTGCTTTAGAGTGCCGAGTTTATCACTGCGCATGAAGAAATGACCACCTCCAACGTTTGGTTTATGTTTTATAAGCATTTTTAATTTTATTGCTTAAATCGCATTTTCTCGGCTAGCTGAGCACTTTTTCTGAATTGTGCCGCTCCCGTCACTCTGGTTAGGTTGGCATGGAAAAAAACGCTCTCGGGTGCTTTAGAGTGCCGAGTTTATCACTGCGCATGAAGAAATGGCCACCTCCAACGTTTGGTTTATGTTTTATAAGCATTTTTAATTTTATTGCTTAAATCGCATTTTCTCGGCGAGCTGAGCACTTTTTCTGAATTGTGCCGCTCCCGTCACTCTGGTTAGGTTGGCATGGAAAAAAACGCTCTCGGGTGCTTTAGAGTGCCGAGTTTATCACTGCGCATGAAGAAATGACCACCTCCAACGTTTGGTTTATGTTTTATAAGCATTTTTAATTTTATTTCCTAAATCGCATTTTCTCGGCGAGCTGAGCACTTTTTCTGAATTGTGCCGCTCCCGTCACTCTGGTTAGGTTGGCATGGAAAAAAACGCTCTCGGGTGCTTTAGAGTGCCGAGTTTATTACTGCGTAATAAGAAATGACCATCTACAACGTTTGGTTTATGTTTTATAAGCATTTTTAATTTTATTGCTTAGATCGCATTTTCTCGGCGAGCTGAGCACTTTTTCTGAATTGTGCCGCTCCCGTCACTCTGGTTAGGTTGGCATGGAAAAAAACGCTCTCGGGTGCTTTAGAGTGCCGAGTTTATTACTGCGTAATAAGAAATGACCATCTACAACGTTTGGTTTATGTTTTATAAGCATTTTTAATTTTATTGCTTAGATCGCATTTTCTCGGCGAGCTGAGCACTTTTTCTGAATTGTGCCGCTCCCGTCACTCTGGTTAGGTTGGCATGGAAAAAAACGCTCTCGGGTGCTTTAGAGTGCCGAGTTTATCACTGCGCATGAAGAAATGACCACCTCCAACGTTTGGTTTATGTTTTATAAGCATTTTTAATTGTATTGCTTTAATCGCATTTTCTCGGCGAGCTGAGCACTTTTTCTGAATTGTGCCGCTCCCGTCACTCTGGTTAGGTTATCATGGAAAAAAACGCTCTCGGGTGCTTTAGAGTGCCGAGTTTATCACCGCGCATGAAGAAATGACCACCTCCAACGTTTGGTTTATGTTTTATAAGCATTTTTAATTTTATTGCTTAAATCGCATTTTCTCGGCGAGCTGAGCGCTTTTTCTGAATTGTGCCGCTCCCGTCACTCTGGTTAGGTTGGCATCGAATAAAACGCTCTCGGGTGCTTTAGAGTGCCGAGTTTATCACTGCGCATGAAGAAATGACCACCTCCAACGTTTGGTTTATGTTTTATAAGCATTTTTAATTTTATTGCTTAAATCGCATTTTCTCGGCGAGCTGAGCACTTTTTCTGAATTGTGCCGCTCCCGTCACTCTGGTTAGGTTGGCATGGAAAAAAACGCTCTCGGGTGCTTTAGAGTGCCGAGTTTATTACTGCGTAATAAGAAATGACCATCTACAACGTTTGGTTTATGTTTTATAAGCATTTTTAATTTTATTGCTTAAATCGCATTTTCTCGGCGAGCTGAGCACTTTTTCTGAATTGTGCCGCTCCCGTCACTCTGTTTAGGTTGGCATGAAAAAAAACGCTCTCGGGTGCTTTAGAGTGCCGAGTTTATCACTGCGCATGAAGAAAAGACCACCTCCAACGTTTGGTTTATGTTTTATAAGCATTTTTAATTTTATTGCTTAAATCGCATTTTCTCGGCGAGCTGAGCGCTTTTTCTGAATTGTGCCGCTCCCTTCACTCTGGTTAGGTTGGCATCGAAAAAAACGCTCTTGGGTGCTTTAGAGTGCCGAGTTTTTCACTGCGCATGAAGAAATGACCACCTCCAACGTTTGGTTTATGTTTTATAAGCATTTTTAATTTTATTGCTTAAATCGCATTTTCTCGGCGAGCTGAGCACTTTTTCTGAATTGTGCTGCTCCCGTCACTCTGGTTAGGTTGGCATCGAAAAAAACGCTCTTGGGTGCTTTAGAGTGCCGAGTTTATCACTGCGCATGAAGAAATGACCACCTCCAACGTTTGGTTTATGTTTTATAAGCATTTTTAATTTTATTGCTTAAATCGCATTTTCTCGGCGAGCTGAGCACTTTTTCTGAATTGTGCCGCTCCCGTCACTCTGGTTAGGTTGGCATCGAAAAAAACGCTCTCGGGTGCTTTAGAGTGCCGAGTTTATCACTGCGCATGAAGAAATGACCACCTCCAACGTTTGGTTTATGTTTTATAAGCATTTTTAATTTTATTGCTTAAATCGCATTTTCTCGGCGAGCTGAGCACTTTTTCTGAATTGTGCCGCTCCCGTCACTCTGGTTAGGTTGGCATGGAAAAAAACGCTCTCGGGTGCTTTAGAGTGCCGAGTTTATCACTGCGCATGAAGAAATGGCCACCTCCAACGTTTGGTTTATGTTTTATAAGCATTTTTAATTTTATTGCTTAAATCGCATTTTCTCGGCGAGCTGAGCACTTTTTCTGAATTGTGCCGCTCCCGTCACTCTGGTTAGGTTGGCATGGAAAAAAACGCTCTCGGGTGCTTTAGAGTGCCGAGTTTATTACTGCGTAATAAGAAATGACCATCTACAACGTTTGGTTTATGTTTTATAAGCATTTTAAATTTTATTGCTTAAATCGCATTTTCTCGGCGAGCTGAGCACTTTTTCTGAATTGTGCCGCTCCCGTCACTCTGGTTAGGTTGGCATCGAAAAAAACGCTCTCGGGTGCTTTAGAGTGCCGAGTTTATCACTGTGCATGAAGAAATGACCACCTCCAACGTTTGGTTTATGTTTTATAAGCATTTTTAATTTTATTGCTTAAATCGCATTTTCTCGGCGAGCTGAGCGCTTTTTCTGAATTGTGCCGCTCCCGTCACTCTGGTTAGGTTGGCATGGAAAAAAACGCTCTCGGGTGCTTTAGAGTGCCGAGTTTATCACTGTGCATGAAGAAATGACCACCTCCAACGTTTGGTTTATGTTTTATAAGCATTTTTAATTTTATTGCTTAAATCGCATTTTCTCGGCGAGCTGAGCGCTTTTTCTGAATTGTGCCGCTCCCGTCACTCTGGTTAGGTTGGCATCGAAAAAAACGCTCTCGGGTGCTTTAGAGTGCCGAGTTTATTACTGCGTAATAAGAAATGACCATTTACAACGTTTGGTTTATGTTTTATAAGCATTTTTAATTTTATTGCTTAAATCGCATTTTCTCGGCGAGCTGAGCACTTTTTCTGAATTGTGCCGCTCCCGTCACTCTGGTTAGGTTGGCATCGAAAAAAACGCTCTCGGGTGCTTTAGAGTGCCGAGTTTATCACTGTGCATGAAGAAATGACCACCTCCAACGTTTGGTTTATGTTTTATAAGCATTTTTAATTTTATTGCTTAAATCGCATTTTCTCGGCGAGCTGAGCGCTTTTTCTGAATTGTGCCGCTCCCGTCACTCTGGTTAGGTTGGCATCGAAAAAAACGCTCTCGGGTGCTTTAGAGTGCCGAGTTTATCACTGCGCATGAAGAAATGACCAACTCCAACGTTTGGTTTATGTTTTATAAGCATTTTTAATTTTATTGCTTAAATCGCATTTTCTCGGCGAGCTGAGCACTTTTTCTGAATTGTGCCGCTCCCGTCACTCTGGTTAGGTTGGCATCGAAAAAAACGCTCTCGGGTGCTTTAGAGTGCCGAATTTATCACTGCGCATGAAGAAATGACCACCTCCAACGTTTGGTTTATGTTTTATAAGCATTTTTAATTTTATTGCTTAAATCGCATTTTCTCGGCGAGCTGAGCGCTTTTTCTGAATTGTGCCGCTCCCGTCACTCTGGTTAGGTTGGCATCGAAAAAAACGCTCTCGGGTGCTTTAGAGTGCCGAGTTTATCACTGCGCATGAAGAAATGACCACCTCCAACGTTTGGTTTATGTTTTATAAGCATTTTTAATTTTATTGCTTAAATCGCATTTTCTCGGCGAGCTGAGCGCTTTTTCTGAATTGTGCCGCTCCCGTCACTCTGGTTAGGTTGGCATCGAAAAAAACGCTCTCGGGTGCTTTAGAGTGCCGAGTTTATCACTGCGCATGAAGAAATGACCACCTCCAACGTTTGGTTTATGTTTTATAAGCATTTTTAATTTTATTGCTTAAATCGCATTTTCTCGGCAAGCTGAGCACTTTTTCTGAATTGTGCCGCTCCCGTCACTCTGGTTAGGTTGGCATCGAAAAAAACGCTCTCGGGTGCTTTAGAGTGCCGATTTTATCACTGCGCATGAAGAAATGACCACCTCCAACGTTTGGTTTATGTTTTATAAGCATTTTTAATTTTATTGCTTAAATCGCATTTTCTCGGCGAGCTGAGCACTTTTTCTGAATTGTGCCGCTCCCGTCACTCTGGTTAGGTTGGCATCGAAAAAAACGCTCTCGGGTGCTTTAGAGTGCCGAGTTTATCACCGCGCATGAAGAAATGACCACCTCCAACGTTTGGTTTATGTTTTATAAGCATTTTTAATTTTATTGCTTAAATCGCATTTTCTCGGCGAGCTGAGCGCTTTTTCTGAATTGTGCCGCTCCCTTCACTCTGGTTAGGTTGGCATCGAAAAAAACGCTCTTGGGTGCTTTAGAGTGCCGAGTTTTTCACTGCGCATGAAGAAATGACCACCTCCAACGTTTGGTTTATGTTTTATAAGCATTTTTAATTTTATTGCTTAAATCGCATTTTCTCGGCGAGCTGAGCACTTTTTCTGAATTGTGCTGCTCCCGTCACTCTGGTTAGGTTGGCATCGAAAAAAACGCTCTTGGGTGCTTTAGAGTGCCGAGTTTATCACTGCGCATGAAGAAATGACCACCTCCAACGTTTGGTTTATGTTTTATAAGCATTTTTAATTTTATTGCTTAAATCGCATTTTCTCGGCGAGCTGAGCACTTTTTCTGAATTGTGCCGCTCCCGTCACTCTGGTTAGGTTGGCATCGAAAAAAACGCTCTCGGGTGCTTTAGAGTGCCGAGTTTATCACTGCGCATGAAGAAATGACCACCTCCAACGTTTGGTTTATGTTTTATAAGCATTTTTAATTTTATTGCTTAAATCGCATTTTCTCGGCGAGCTGAGCACTTTTTCTGAATTGTGCCGCTCCCGTCACTCTGGTTAGGTTGGCATGGAAAAAAACGCTCTCGGGTGCTTTAGAGTGCCGAGTTTATCACTGCGCATGAAGAAATGGCCACCTCCAACGTTTGGTTTATGTTTTATAAGCATTTTTAATTTTATTGCTTAAATCGCATTTTCTCGGCGAGCTGAGCACTTTTTCTGAATTGTGCCGCTCCCGTCACTCTGGTTAGGTTGGCATGGAAAAAAACGCTCTCGGGTGCTTTAGAGTGCCGAGTTTATTACTGCGTAATAAGAAATGACCATCTACAACGTTTGGTTTATGTTTTATAAGCATTTTAAATTTTATTGCTTAAATCGCATTTTCTCGGCGAGCTGAGCACTTTTTCTGAATTGTGCCGCTCCCGTCACTCTGGTTAGGTTGGCATCGAAAAAAACGCTCTCGGGTGCTTTAGAGTGCCGAGTTTATCACTGTGCATGAAGAAATGACCACCTCCAACGTTTGGTTTATGTTTTATAAGCATTTTTAATTTTATTGCTTAAATCGCATTTTCTCGGCGAGCTGAGCGCTTTTTCTGAATTGTGCCGCTCCCGTCACTCTGGTTAGGTTGGCATGGAAAAAAACGCTCTCGGGTGCTTTAGAGTGCCGAGTTTATCACTGTGCATGAAGAAATGACCACCTCCAACGTTTGGTTTATGTTTTATAAGCATTTTTAATTTTATTGCTTAAATCGCATTTTCTCGGCGAGCTGAGCGCTTTTTCTGAATTGTGCCGCTCCCGTCACTCTGGTTAGGTTGGCATCGAAAAAAACGCTCTCGGGTGCTTTAGAGTGCCGAGTTTATTACTGCGTAATAAGAAATGACCATTTACAACGTTTGGTTTATGTTTTATAAGCATTTTTAATTTTATTGCTTAAATCGCATTTTCTCGGCGAGCTGAGCACTTTTTCTGAATTGTGCCGCTCCCGTCACTCTGGTTAGGTTGGCATCGAAAAAAACGCTCTCGGGTGCTTTAGAGTGCCGAGTTTATCACTGTGCATGAAGAAATGACCACCTCCAACGTTTGGTTTATGTTTTATAAGCATTTTTAATTTTATTGCTTAAATCGCATTTTCTCGGCGAGCTGAGCGCTTTTTCTGAATTGTGCCGCTCCCGTCACTCTGGTTAGGTTGGCATCGAAAAAAACGCTCTCGGGTGCTTTAGAGTGCCGAGTTTATCACTGCGCATGAAGAAATGACCAACTCCAACGTTTGGTTTATGTTTTATAAGCATTTTTAATTTTATTGCTTAAATCGCATTTTCTCGGCGAGCTGAGCACTTTTTCTGAATTGTGCCGCTCCCGTCACTCTGGTTAGGTTGGCATCGAAAAAAACGCTCTCGGGTGCTTTAGAGTGCCGAATTTATCACTGCGCATGAAGAAATGACCACCTCCAACGTTTGGTTTATGTTTTATAAGCATTTTTAATTTTATTGCTTAAATCGCATTTTCTCGGCGAGCTGAGCGCTTTTTCTGAATTGTGCCGCTCCCGTCACTCTGGTTAGGTTGGCATCGAAAAAAACGCTCTCGGGTGCTTTAGAGTGCCGAGTTTATCACTGCGCATGAAGAAATGACCACCTCCAACGTTTGGTTTATGTTTTATAAGCATTTTTAATTTTATTGCTTAAATCGCATTTTCTCGGCGAGCTGAGCGCTTTTTCTGAATTGTGCCGCTCCCGTCACTCTGGTTAGGTTGGCATCGAAAAAAACGCTCTCGGGTGCTTTAGAGTGCCGAGTTTATCACTGCGCATGAAGAAATGACCACCTCCAACGTTTGGTTTATGTTTTATAAGCATTTTTAATTTTATTGCTTAAATCGCATTTTCTCGGCAAGCTGAGCACTTTTTCTGAATTGTGCCGCTCCCGTCACTCTGGTTAGGTTGGCATCGAAAAAAACGCTCTCGGGTGCTTTAGAGTGCCGATTTTATCACTGCGCATGAAGAAATGACCACCTCCAACGTTTGGTTTATGTTTTATAAGCATTTTTAATTTTATTGCTTAAATCGCATTTTCTCGGCGAGCTGAGCACTTTTTCTGAATTGTGCCGCTCCCGTCACTCTGGTTAGGTTGGCATCGAAAAAAACGCTCTCGGGTGCTTTAGAGTGCCGAGTTTATCACCGCGCATGAAGAAATGACCACCTCCAACGTTTGGTTTATGTTTTATAAGCATTTTTAATTTTATTGCTTAAATCGCATTTTCTCGGCGAGCTGAGCGCTTTTTCTGAATTGTGCCGCTCCCGTCACTCTGGTTAGGTTGGCATCGAAAAAAACGCTCTTGGGTGCTTTAGAGTGCCGAGTTTATCACTGCGCATGAAGAAATGACCACCTCCAACGTTTGGTTTATGTTTTATAAGCATGTTTAATTTTATTGCTTAAATCGCATTTTCTCGGCGAGCTGAGCACTTTTTCTGAATTGTGCCGCTCCCGTCACTCTGGTTAGGTTGGCATCAAATAAAACGCTCTCGGGTGCTTTAGAGTGCCGAGTTTATCACTGCGCATGAAGAAATGACCACCTCCAACGTTTGGTTTATGTTTTATAAGCATTTTTAATTTTATTGCTTAAATCGCATTTTCTCGGCGAGCTGAGCACTTTTTCTGAATTGTGCCGCTCCCGTCACTCTGGTTAGGTTGGCATCGAAAAAAACGCTCTCGGGTGCTTTAGAGTGCCGAGTTTATCACTGCGCATGAAGAAATGACCACCTCCAACGTTTGGTTTATGTTTTATAAGCATTTTTAATTTTATTGCTTAAATCGCATTTTCTCGGCGAGCTGAGCACTTTTTCTGAATTGTGCCGCTCCCGTCACTCTGGTTAGGTTGGCATCGAAAAAAACGCTCTTGGGTGCTTTAGAGTGCCGAGTTTATCACTGCGCATGAAGAAATGACCACCTCCAACGTTTGGTTTATGTTTTATAAGCATTTTTAATTTTATTGCTTAAATCGCATTTTCTCGGCGAGCTGAGCACTTTTTCTGAATTGTGCCGCTCCCGTCACTCTGGTTAGGTTGGCATCGAAAAAAACGCTCTCGGGTGCTTTAGAGTGCCGAGTTTATCACTGCGCATGAAGAAATGACCAACTCCAACGTTTGGTTTATGTTTTATAAGCATTTTTAATTTTATTGCTTAAATCGCATTTTCTCGGCGAGCTGAGCACTTTTTCTGAATTGTGCCGCTCCCGTCACTCTGGTTAGGTTGGCATCGAAAAAAACGCTCTCGGGTGCTTTAGAGTGCCGAGTTTATCACTGCGCATGAAGAAATGACCACCTCCAACGTTTGGTTTATGTTTTATAAGCATTTTTAATTTTATTGCTTAAATCGCATTTTCTCGGCGAGCTGAGCGCTTTTTCTGAATTGTGCCGCTCCCGTCACTCTGGTTAGGTTGGCATCGAAAAAAACGCTCTTGGGTGCTTTAGAGTGCCGAGTTTATCACTGCGCATGAAGAAATGACCACCTCCAACGTTTGGTTTATGTTTTATAAGCATTTTTAATTTTATTGCTTAAATCGCATTTTCTCGGCGAGCTGAGCACTTTTTCTGAATTGTGCCGCTCCCGTCACTCTGGTTAGGTTGGCATCGAAAAAAACGCTCTCGGGTGCTTTAGAGTGCCGAGTTTATCACCGCGCATGAAGAAATGACCACCTCCAACGTTTGGTTTATGTTTTATAAGCATTTTTAATTTTATTGCTTAAATCGCATTTTCTCGGTGAGCTGAGCACTTTTTCTGAATTGTGCCGCTCCCGTCACTCTGGTTAGGTTGGTATGGAAAAAAACGCTCTCGGGTGCTTTAGAGTGCCGAGTTTATCACTGCGCATGAAGAAATGACCACCTCCAACGTTTGGTTTATGTTTTATAAGCATTTTTAATTTTATTGCTTAAATCGCATTTTCTCGGCGAGCTGAGCACTTTTTCTGAATTGTGCCGCTCCCGTCACTCTGGTTAGGTTGGCATCGAAAAAAACGCTCTCGGGTGCTTTAGAGTGCCGAGTTTATCACTGCGCATGAAGAAATGACCACCTCCAACGTTTGGTTTATGTTTTATAAGCATTTTTAATTTTATTGCTTAAATCGCATTTTCTCGGCGAGCTGAGCACTTTTTCTGAATTGTGCCGCTCCCGTCACTCTGGTTAGGTTGGCATCGAAAAAAACGCTCTCGGGTGCTTTAGAGTGCCGAGTTTATCACTGCGCATGAAGAAATGACCACCTCCAACGTTTGGTTTATGTTTTATAAGCATTTTTAATTTTATTGCTTAAATCGCATTTTCTCGGCGAGCTGAGCACTTTTTCTGAATTGTGCCGCTCCCGTCACTCTGGTTAGGTTGGCATCGAAAAAAACGCTCTCGGGTGCTTTAGAGTGCCGAGTTTATCACTGCGCATGAAGAAATGACCACCTCCAACGTTTGGTTTATGTTTTATAAGCATTTTTAATTTTATTGCTTAAATCGCATTTTCTCGGCGAGCTGAGCACTTTTTCTGAATTGTGCCGCTCCCGTCACTCTGGTTAGGTTGGCATGGAAAAAAACGCTCTCGGGTGCTTTAGAGTGCCGAGTTTATTACTGCGTAATAAGAAATGACCATCTACAACGTTTGGTTTATGTTTTATAAGCATTTTTAATTTTATTGCTTAAATCGCATTTTCTCGGCGAGCCGAGCACTTTTTCTGAATTGTGCCGCTCCCGTCACTCTGTTTAGGTTGGCATGGAAAAAAACGCTCTCGGGTGCTTTAGAGTGCCGAATTTATCACTGCGCATGAAGAAAAGACCACCTCCAACGTTTGGTTTATGTTTTATAAGCATTTTTAATTTTATTGCTTAAATCGCATTTTCTCGGCGAGCTGAGCGCTTTTTCTAAATTGTGCCGCTCCCGTCACTCTGGTTAGGTTGGCATCGAAAAAAACGCTCTCGGGTGCTTTAGAGTGCCGAGTTTATTACTGCGTAATAAGAAATGACCATTTACAACGTTTGGTTTATGTTTTATAAGGATTTTTAATTTTATTGCTTAAATCGCATTTTCTCGGCGAGCTGAGCACTTTTTCTGAATTGTGCCGCTCCCGTCACTCTGGTTAGGTTGGCATCGAAAAAAACGCTCTCGGGTGCTTTAGAGTGCCGAGTTCATCACTGTGCATGAAGAAATGACCACCTCCAACGTTTGGTTTATGTTTTATAAGCATTTTTAATTTTATTGCTTAAATCGCATTTTCTCGGCGAGCTGAGCGCTTTTTCTGAATTGTGCCGCTCCCGTCACTCTGGTTAGGTTGGCATCGAAAAAAACGCTCTCGGGTGCTTTAGAGTGCCGAGTTTATTACTGCGTAATAAGAAATGACCATCTACAACGTTTGGTTTATGTTTTATAAGCATTTTTAATTTTATTGCTTAAATCGCATTTTCTCGGCGAGCTGAGCACTTTTTCTGAATTGTGCCGCTCCCGTCACTCTGGTTAGGTTGGCATGGAAAAAAACGCTCTCGGGTGCTTTAGAGTGCCGAGTTTATCACCGCGCATGAAGAAATGACCACCTCCAACGTTTGGTTTATGTTTTATAAGCATTTTTAATTTTATTGCTTAAATCGCATTTTCTCGGCGAGCTGAGCGCTTTTTCTGAATTGTGCCGCTCCCGTCACTCTGGTTAGGTTGGCATCGAATAAAACGCTCTCGGGTGCTTTAGAGTGCCGAGTTTATTACTGCGTAATAAGAAATGACCATCTACAACGTTTGGTTTATGTTTTATAAGCATTTTTAATTTTATTGCTTAAATCGCATTTTCTCGGCGAGCTGAGCACTTTTTCTGAATTGTGCCGCTCCCGTCACTCTGGTTAGGTTGGCATGGAAAAAAACGCTCTCGGGTGCTTTAGAGTGCCGAGTTTATCACTGCGCATGAAGAAATGACCACCTCCAACGTTTGGTTTATGTTTTATAAGCATTTTTAATTTTATTGCTTAAATCGCATTTTCTCGGCGACCTGAGCACTTTTTCTGAATTGTGCCGCTCCCGTCACTCTGGTTAGGTTGGCATGGAAAAAAACGCTCTCGGGTGCTTTAGAGTGCCGAGTTTATCACTGCGCATGAAGAAATGACCACCTCCAACGTTTGGTTTATGTTTTATAAGCATTTTTAATTTTATTGCTTAAATCGCATTTTCTCGGCGAGCTGAGCACTTTTTCTGAATTGTGCCGCTCCCGTCACTCTGGTTAGGTTGGCATCGAAAAAAACGCTCTCGGGTGCTTTAGAGTGCCGAGTTTATCACTGCGCATGAAGAAATGACCACCTCCAACGTTTGGTTTATGTTTTATAAGCATTTTTAATTTTATTGCTTAAATCGCATTTTCTCGGCGAGCTGAGCACTTTTTCTGAATTGTGCCGCTCCCGTCACTCTGGTTAGGTTGGCATGGAAAAAAACGCTCTCGGGTGCTTTAGAGTGCCGAGTTTATCACTGTGCATGAAGAAATGACCACCTCCAACGTTTGGTTTATGTTTTATAAGCATTTTTAATTTTATTGCTTAAATCGCATTTTCTCGGCGAGCTGAGCACTTTTTCTGAATTGTGCCGCTCCCGTCACTCTGGTTAGGTTGGCATCGAAAAAAACGCTCTCGGGTGCTTTAGAGTGCCGAGTTTATCACTGCGCATGAAGAAATGACCACCTCCAACGTTTGGTTTATGTTTTATAAGCATTTTTAATTTTATTGCTTAAATCGCATTTTCTCGGTGAGCTGAGCACTTTTTCTGAATTGTGCCGCTCCCGTCACTCTGGTTAGGTTGGTATGGAAAAAAACGCTCTCGGGTGCTTTAGAGTGCCGAGTTTATCACTGCGCATGAAGAAATGACCACCTCCAACGTTTGGTTTATGTTTTATAAGCATTTTTAATTTTATTGCTTAAATCGCATTTTCTCGGCGAGCTGAGCACTTTTTCTGAATTGTGCCGCTCCCGTCACTCTGGTTAGGTTGGCATCGAAAAAAACGCTCTCGGGTGCTTTAGAGTGCCGAGTTTATCACTGCGCATGAAGAAATGACCACCTCCAACGTTTGGTTTATGTTTTATAAGCATTTTTAATTTTATTGCTTAAATCGCATTTTCTCGGCGAGCTGAGCACTTTTTCTGAATTGTGCCGCTCCCGTCACTCTGGTTAGGTTGGCATCGAAAAAAACGCTCTCGGGTGCTTTAGAGTGCCGAGTTCATCACTGTGCATGAAGAAATGACCACCTCCAACGTTTGGTTTATGTTTTATAAGCATTTTTAATTTTATTGCTTAAATCGCATTTTCTCGGCGAGCTGAGCGCTTTTTCTGAATTGTGCCGCTCCCGTCACTCTGGTTAGGTTGGCATCGAAAAAAACGCTCTCGGGTGCTTTAGAGTGCCGAGTTTATTACTGCGTAATAAGAAATGACCATCTACAACGTTTGGTTTATGTTTTATAAGCATTTTTAATTTTATTGCTTAAATCGCATTTTCTCGGCGAGCTGAGCACTTTTTCTGAATTGTGCCGCTCCCGTCACTCTGGTTAGGTTGGCATGGAAAAAAACGCTCTCGGGTGCTTTAGAGTGCCGAGTTTATCACCGCGCATGAAGAAATGACCACCTCCAACGTTTGGTTTATGTTTTATAAGCATTTTTAATTTTATTGCTTAAATCGCATTTTCTCGGCGAGCTGAGCGCTTTTTCTGAATTGTGCCGCTCCCGTCACTCTGGTTAGGTTGGCATCGAATAAAACGCTCTCGGGTGCTTTAGAGTGCCGAGTTTATTACTGCGTAATAAGAAATGACCATCTACAACGTTTGGTTTATGTTTTATAAGCATTTTTAATTTTATTGCTTAAATCGCATTTTCTCGGCGAGCTGAGCACTTTTTCTGAATTGTGCCGCTCCCGTCACTCTGGTTAGGTTGGCATGGAAAAAAACGCTCTCGGGTGCTTTAGAGTGCCGAGTTTATCACTGCGCATGAAGAAATGACCACCTCCAACGTTTGGTTTATGTTTTATAAGCATTTTTAATTTTATTGCTTAAATCGCATTTTCTCGGCGACCTGAGCACTTTTTCTGAATTGTGCCGCTCCCGTCACTCTGGTTAGGTTGGCATGGAAAAAAACGCTCTCGGGTGCTTTAGAGTGCCGAGTTTATCACTGCGCATGAAGAAATGACCACCTCCAACGTTTGGTTTATGTTTTATAAGCATTTTTAATTTTATTGCTTAAATCGCATTTTCTCGGCGAGCTGAGCACTTTTTCTGAATTGTGCCGCTCCCGTCACTCTGGTTAGGTTGGCATGGAAAAAAACGCTCTCGGGTGCTTTAGAGTGCCGAGTTTATTACTGCGTAATAAGAAATGACCATCTACAACGTTTGGTTTATGTTTTATAAGCATTTTTAATTTTATTGCTTAAATCGCATTTTCTCGGCGAGCCGAGCACTTTTTCTGAATTGTGCCGCTCCCGTCACTCTGTTTAGGTTGGCATGGAAAAAAACGCTCTCGGGTGCTTTAGAGTGCCGAGTTTATCACTGCGCATGAAGAAAAGACCACCTCCAACGTTTGGTTTATGTTTTATAAGCATTTTTAATTTTATTGCTTAAATCGCATTTTCTCGGCGAGCTGAGCGCTTTTTCTGAATTGTGCCGCTCCCGTCACTCTGGTTAGGTTGGCATCGAAAAAAACGCTCTCGGGTGCTTTAGAGTGCCGAGTTTATTACTGCGTAATAAGAAATGACCATTTACAACGTTTGGTTTATGTTTTATAAGGATTTTTAATTTTATTGCTTAAATCGCATTTTCTCGGCGAGCTGAGCACTTTTTCTGAATTGTGCCGCTCCCGTCACTCTGGTTAGGTTGGCATCGAATAAAACGCTCTCGGGTGCTTTAGAGTGCCGAGTTTATCACTGTGCATGAAGAAATGACCACCTCCAACGTTTGGTTTATGTTTTATAAGCATTTTTAATTTTATTGCTTAAATCGCATTTTCTCGGCGAGCTGAGCACTTTTTCTGAATTGTGCCGCTCCCGTCACTCTGGTTAGGTTGGCATGGAAAAAAACGCTCTCGGGTGCTTTAGAGTGCCGAGTTTATTACTGCGTAATAAGAAATGACCATCTACAACGTTTGGTTTATGTTTTATAAGCATTTTAAATTTTATTGCTTAAATTGCATTTTCTCGGCGAGCTGAGCACTTTTTCTGAATTGTGCCGCTCCCGTCACTCTGGTTAGGTTGGCATCGAAAAAAACGCTCTCGGGTGCTTTAGAGTGCCGAGTTTATCACTGTGCATGAAGAAATGACCACCTCCAACGTTTGGTTTATGTTTTAAAAGCATTTTTAATTTTATTGCTTAAATCGCATTTTCTCGGCGAGCTGAGCGCTTTTTCTGAATTGTGCCGCTCCCGTCACTCTGGTTAGGTTGGCATCGAAAAAAACGCTCTCGGGTGCTTTAGAGTGCCGAGTTTATCACTGCGCATGAAGAAATGACCACCTCCAACGTTTGGTTTATGTTTTATAAGCATTTTTAATTTTATTGCTTAAATCGCATTTTCTCGGCGAGCTGAGCACTTTTTCTGAATTGTGCCGCTCCCGTCACTCTGGTTAGGTTGGCATGGAAAAAAACGCTCTCGGGTGCTTTAGAGTGCCGAGTTTATCACTGCACATGAAGAAATGACCACCTCCAACGTTTGGTTTATGTTTTATAAGCATTTTTAATTGTATTGCTTAAATCGCATTTTCTCGGCGAACTGAGCACTTTTTCTGAATTGTGCCGCTCCCGTCACTCTGGTTAGGTTGGCATGGAAAAAAACGCTCTCGGGTGCTTTAGAGTGCCGAGTTTATCACTGCGCATGAAGAAATGGCCACCTCCAACGTTTGGTTTATGTTTTATAAGCATTTTTAATTTTATTGCTTAAATCGCATTTTCTCGGCGAGCTGAGCACTTTTTCTGAATTGTGCCGCTCCCGTCACTCTGGTTAGGTTGGCATGGAAAAAAACGCTCTCGGGTGCTTTAGAGTGCCGAGTTTATCACTGCGCATGAAGAAATGACCACCTCCAACGTTTGGTTTATGTTTTATAAGCATTTTTAATTTTATTGCTTAAATCGCATTTTCTCGGCGAGCTGAGCACTTTTTCTGAATTGTGCCGCTCCCGTCACTCTGGTTAGGTTGGCATGGAAAAAAACGCTCTCGGGTGCTTTAGAGTGCCGAGTTTATCACTGCGCATGAAGAAATGGCCACCTCCAACGTTTGGTTTATGTTTTATAAGCATTTTTAATTTTATTGCTTAAATCGCATTTTCTCGGCGAGCTGAGCGCTTTTTCTGAATTGTGCCGCTCCCGTCACTCTGGTTAGGTTGGCATCGAATAAAACGCTCTCGGGTGCTTTAGAGTGCCGAGTTTATCACTGCGCATGAAGAAATGACCACCTCCAACGTTTGGTTTATGTTTTATAAGCATTTTTAATTTTATTGCTTAAATCGCATTTTCTCGGCGAGCTGAGCACTTTTTCTGAATTGTGCCGCTCCCGTCACTCTGGTTAGGTTGGCATGGAAAAAAACGCTCTCGGGTGCTTTAGAGTGCCGAGTTTATTACTGCGTAATAAGAAATGACCATCTACAACGTTTGGTTTATGTTTTATAAGCATTTTTAATTTTATTGCTTAAATCGCATTTTCTCGGCGAGCTGAGCACTTTTTCTGAATTGTGCCGCTCCCGTCACTCTGGTTAGGTTGGCATGGAAAAAAACGCTCTCGGGTGCTTTAGAGTGCCGAGTTTATCACTGCGCATGAAGAAATGACCACCTCCAACGTTTGGTTTATGTTTTATAAGCATTTTTAATTTTATTGCTTAAATCGCATTTTCTCGGCGAGCTGAGCACTTTTTCTGAATTGTGCCGCTCCCGTCACTCTGGTTAGGTTGGCATGGAAAAAAACGCTCTCGGGTGCTTTAGAGTGCCGAGTTTATCACTGCGCATGAAGAAATGACCACCTCCAACGTTTGGTTTATGTTTTATAAGCATTTTTAATTTTATTGCTTAAATCGCATTTTCTCGGCGAGCTGAGCACTTTTTCTGAATTGTGCCGCTCCCGTCACTCTGGTTAGGTTGGCATGGAAAAAAACGCTCTCGGGTGCTTTAGAGTGCCGAGTTTATTACTGCGTAATAAGAAATGACCATCTACAACGTTTGGTTTATGTTTTATAAGCATTTTTAATTTTATTGCTTAAATCGCATTTTCTCGGCGAGCCGAGCACTTTTTCTGAATTGTGCCGCTCCCGTCACTCTGTTTAGGTTGGCATGGAAAAAAACGCTCTCGGGTGCTTTAGAGTGCCGAGTTTATCACTGCGCATGAAGAAAAGACCACCTCCAACGTTTGGTTTATGTTTTATAAGCATTTTTAATTTTATTGCTTAAATCGCATTTTCTCGGCGAGCTGAGCGCTTTTTCTGAATTGTGCCGCTCCCGTCACTCTGGTTAGGTTGGCATCGAAAAAAACGCTCTCGGGTGCTTTAGAGTGCCGAGTTTATTACTGCGTAATAAGAAATGACCATTTACAACGTTTGGTTTATGTTTTATAAGGATTTTTAATTTTATTGCTTAAATCGCATTTTCTCGGCGAGCTGAGCACTTTTTCTGAATTGTGCCGCTCCCGTCACTCTGGTTAGGTTGGCATCGAATAAAACGCTCTCGGGTGCTTTAGAGTGCCGAGTTTATCACTGTGCATGAAGAAATGACCACCTCCAACGTTTGGTTTATGTTTTATAAGCATTTTTAATTTTATTGCTTAAATCGCATTTTCTCGGCGAGCTGAGCACTTTTTCTGAATTGTGCCGCTCCCGTCACTCTGGTTAGGTTGGCATGGAAAAAAACGCTCTCGGGTGCTTTAGAGTGCCGAGTTTATTACTGCGTAATAAGAAATGACCATCTACAACGTTTGGTTTATGTTTTATAAGCATTTTAAATTTTATTGCTTAAATTGCATTTTCTCGGCGAGCTGAGCACTTTTTCTGAATTGTGCCGCTCCCGTCACTCTGGTTAGGTTGGCATC
The DNA here is from genome assembly GCF_033458585.1 of Syngnathus typhle. Taxonomy (NCBI): domain Eukaryota; kingdom Metazoa; phylum Chordata; class Actinopteri; order Syngnathiformes; family Syngnathidae; genus Syngnathus; species Syngnathus typhle. The sequence continues at coordinate 79,884 of NW_026872043.1, forward strand.
GAAAAAAACGCTCTCGGGTGCTTTAGAGTGCCGAGTTTATCACTGTGCATGAAGAAATGACCACCTCCAACGTTTGGTTTATGTTTTATAAGCATTTTTAATTTTATTGCTTAAATCGCATTTTCTCGGCGAGCTGAGCGCTTTTTCTGAATTGTGCCGCTCCCGTCACTCTGGTTAGGTTGGCATCGAAAAAAACGCTCTCGGGTGCTTTAGAGTGCCGAGTTTATCACTGCGCATGAAGAAATGACCACCTCCAACGTTTGGTTTATGTTTTATAAGCATTTTTAATTTTATTGCTTAAATCGCATTTTCTCGGCGAGCTGAGCACTTTTTCTGAATTGTGCCGCTCCCGTCACTCTGGTTAGGTTGGCATGGAAAAAAACGCTCTCGGGTGCTTTAGAGTGCCGAGTTTATTACTGCGTAATAAGAAATGACCATCTACAACGTTTGGTTTATGTTTTATAAGCATTTTTAATTTTATTGCTTAAATCGCATTTTCTCGGCGAGCTGAGCACTTTTTCTGAATTGTGCCGCTCCCGTCACTCTGTTTAGGTTGGCATGGAAAAAAACGCTCTCGGGTGCTTTAGAGTGCCGAGTTTATCACTGCGCATGAAGAAAAGACCACCTCCAACGTTTGGTTTATGTTTTATAAGCATTTTTAATTTTATTGCTTAAATCGCATTTTCTCGGCGAGCTGAGCGCTTTTTCTGTATTGTGCCGCTCCCGTCACTCTGGTTAGGTTGGCATCGAAAAAAACGCTCTCGGGTGCTTTAGAGTGCCGAGTTTATTACTGCGTAATAAGAAATGACCATTTACAACGTTTGGTTTATGTTTTATAAGCATTTTTAATTTTATTGCTTAAATCGCATTTTCTCGGCGAGCTGAGCACTTTTTCTGAATTGTGCCGCTCCCGTCACTCTGGTTAGGTTGGCATCGAAAAAAACGCTCTCGGGTGCTTTAGAGTGCCGAGTTTATCACTGCGCATGAAGAAATGACCACCTCCAACGTTTGGTTTATGTTTTATAAGCATTTTTAATTTTATTGCTTAAATCGCATTTTCTCGGCGAGCTGAGCACTTTTTCTGAATTGTGCCGCTCCCGTCACTCTGGTTAGGTTGGCATGGAAAAAAACGCTCTCGGGTGCTTTAGAGTGCCGAGTTTATTACTGCGTAATAAGAAATGACCATCTACAACGTTTGGTTTATGTTTTATAAGCATTTTTAATTTTATTGCTTAAATCGCATTTTCTCGGCGAGCTGAGCACTTTTTCTGAATTGTGCCGCTCCCGTCACTCTGGTTAGGTTGGCATGGAAAAAAACGCTCTCGAGTGCTTTAGAGTGCCGAGTTTATCACTGCGCATGAAGAAATGACCACCTCCAACGTTTGGTTTATGTTTTATAAGCATTTTTAATTTTATTGCTTAAATCGCATTTTCTCGGCTAGCTGAGCACTTTTTCTGAATTGTGCCGCTCCCGTCACTCTGGTTAGGTTGGCATGGAAAAAAACGCTCTCGGGTGCTTTAGAGTGCCGAGTTTATCACTGCGCATGAAGAAATGGCCACCTCCAACGTTTGGTTTATGTCTTATAAGCATTTTTAATTTTATTGCTTAAATCGCATTTTCTCGGCGAGCTGAGCACTTTTTCTGAATTGTGCCGCTCCCGTCACTCTGGTTAGGTTGGCATGGAAAAAAACGCTCTCGGGTGCTTTAGAGTGCCGAGTTTATCACTGCGCATGAAGAAATGACCACCTCCAACGTTTGGTTTATGTTTTATAAGCATTTTTAATTTTATTTCCTAAATCGCATTTTCTCGGCGAGCTGAGCACTTTTTCTGAATTGTGCCGCTCCCGTCACTCTGGTTAGGTTGGCATGGAAAAAAACGCTCTCGGGTGCTTTAGAGTGCCGAGTTTATTACTGCGTAATAAGAAATGACCATCTACAACGTTTGGTTTATGTTTTATAAGCATTTTTAATTTTATTGCTTAGATCGCATTTTCTCGGCGAGCTGAGCACTTTTTCTGAATTGTGCCGCTCCCGTCACTCTGGTTAGGTTGGCATGGAAAAAAACGCTCTCGGGTGCTTTAGAGTGCCGAGTTTATTACTGCGTAATAAGAAATGACCATCTACAACGTTTGGTTTATGTTTTATAAGCATTTTTAATTTTATTGCTTAGATCGCATTTTCTCGGCGAGCTGAGCACTTTTTCTGAATTGTGCCGCTCCCGTCACTCTGGTTAGGTTGGCATGGAAAAAAACGCTCTCGGGTGCTTTAGAGTGCCGAGTTTATCACTGCGCATGAAGAAATGACCACCTCCAACGTTTGGTTTATGTTTTATAAGCATTTTTAATTGTATTGCTTAAATCGCATTTTCTCGGCGAGCTGAGCACTTTTTCTGAATTGTGCCGCTCCCGTCACTCTGGTTAGGTTGGCATGGAAAAAAACGCTCTCGGGTGCTTTAGAGTGCCGAGTTTATCACCGCGCATGAAGAAATGACCACCTCCAACGTTTGGTTTATGTTTTATAAGCATTTTTAATTTTATTGCTTAAATCGCATTTTCTCGGCGAGCTGAGCGCTTTGTCTGAATTGTGCCGCTCCCGTCACTCTGGTTAGGTTGGCATCGAATAAAACGCTCTCGGGTGCTTTAGAGTGCCGAGTTTATCACTGCGCATGAAGAAATGACCACCTCCAACGTTTGGTTTATGTTTTATAAGCATTTTTAATTTTATTGCTTAAATCGCATTTTCTCGGCGAGCTGAGCACTTTTTCTGAATTGTGCCGCTCCCGTCACTCTGGTTAGGTTGGCATGGAAAAAAACGCTCTCGGGTGCTTTAGAGTGCCGAGTTTATTACTGCGTATAAGAAATGACCATCTACAACGTTTGGTTTATGTTTTATAAGCATTTTTAATTTTATTGCTTAAATCGCATTTTCTCGGCGAGCTGAGCACTTTTTCTGAATTGTGCCGCTCCCGTCACTCTGGTTAGGTTGGCATGGAAAAAAACGCTCTCGGGTGCTTTAGAGTGCCGAGTTTATCACTGCGCATGAAGAAATGACCACCTCCAACGTTTGGTTTATGTTTTATAAGCATTTTTAATTTTATTGCTTAAATCGCATTTTCTCGGCGAGCTGAGCACTTTTTCTGAATTGTGCCGCTCCCGTCACTCTGGTTAGGTTGGCATGGAAAAAAACGCTCTCGGGTGCTTTAGAGTGCCGAGTTTATTACTGCGTAATAAGAAATGACCATCTACAACGTTTGGTTTATGTTTTATAAGCATTTTTAATTTTATTGCTTAAATCGCATTTTCTCGGCGAGCTGAGCACTTTTTCTGAATTGTGCCGCTCCCGTCACTCTGTTTAGGTTGGCATGAAAAAAAACGCTCTCGGGTGCTTTAGAGTGCCGAGTTTATCACTGCGCATGAAGAAAAGACCACCTCCAACGTTTGGTTTATGTTTTATAAGCATTTTTAATTTTATTGCTTAAATCGCATTTTCTCGGCGAGCTGAGCGCTTTTTCTGAATTGTGCCCTCCCGTCACTCTGGTTAGGTTGGCATCGAAAAAAACGCTCTCGGGTGCTTTAGAGTGCCGAGTTTATTACTGCGTAATAAGAAATGACCATTTACAACGTTTGGTTTATGTTTTATAAGCATTTTTAATTTTATTGCTTAAATCGCATTTTCTCGGCGAGCTGAGCACTTTTTCTGAATTGTGCCGCTCCCGTCACTCTGGTTAGGTTGGCATCGAAAAAAACGCTCTCGGGTGCTTTAGAGTGCCGAGTTTATCACTGTGCATGAAGAAATGACCACCTCCAACGTTTGGTTTATGTTTTATAAGCATTTTTAATTTTATTGCTTAAATCGCATTTTCTCGGCGAGCTGAGCGCTTTTTCTGAATTGTGCCGCTCCCGTCACTCTGGTTAGGTTGGCATCGAAAAAAACGCTCTCGGGTGCTTTAGAGTGCCGAGTTTATTACTGCGTAATAAGAAATGACCATCTACAACGTTTGGTTTATGTTTTATAAGCATTTTTAATTTTATTGCTTAAATCGCATTTTCTCGGCGAGCTGAGCACTTTTTCTGAATTGTGCCGCTCCCGTCACTCTGGTTAGGTTGGCATCGAAAAAAACGCTCTCGGGTGCTTTAGAGTGCCGAGTTTATCACTGTGCATGAAGAAATGACCACCTCCAACGTTTGGTTTATGTTTTATAAGCATTTTTAATTTTATTGCTTAAATCGCATTTTCTCGGCGAGCTGAGCGCTTTTTCTGAATTGTGCCGCTCCCGTCACTCTGGTTAGGTTGGCATCGAAAAAAACGCTCTTGGGTGCTTTAGAGTGCCGAGTTTATCACTGCGCATGAAGAAATGACCACCTCCAACGTTTGGTTTATGTTTTATAAGCATTTTTAATTTTATTGCTTAAATCGCATTTTCTCGGCGAGCTGAGCGCTTTTTCTGAATTGTGCCGCTCCCGTCACTCTGGTTAGGTTGGCATCGAAAAAAACGCTCTCGGGTGCTTTAGAGTGCCGAGTTTATCACTGCGCATGAAGAAATGACCACCTCCAACGTTTGGTTTATGTTTTATAAGCATTTTTAATTTTATTGCTTAAATCGCATTTTCTCGGCGAGCTGAGCGCTTTTTCTGAATTGTGCCGCTCCCGTCACTCTGGTTAGGTTGGCATCGAAAAAAACGCTCTCGGGTGCTTTAGAGAGCCGAGTTTATCACTGCGCATGAAGAAATGACCACCTCCAACGTTTGGTTTATGTTTTATAAGCATTTTTAATTTTATTGCTTAAATCGCATTTTCTCGGCGAGCTGAGCACTTTTTCTGAATTGTGCCGCTCCCGTCACTCTGGTTAGGTTGGCATCGAAAAAAACGCTCTCGGGTGCTTTAGAGTGCCGAGTTTATCACTGCGCATGAAGAAATGACCACCTCCAACGTTTGGTTTATGTTTTATAAGCATTTTTAATTGTATTGCTTAAATCGCATTTTCTCGGCGAGCTGAGCGCTTTTTCTGAATTGTGCCGCTCCCGTCACTCTGGTTAGGTTGGCATCGAAAAAAACGCTCTCGGGTGCTTTAGAGTGCCGAGTTTATCACTGCGCATGAAGAAATGACCACCTCCAACGTTTGGTTTATGTTTTATAAGCATTTTTAATTTTATTGCTTAAATCGCATTTTCTCGGCGAGCTGAGCACTTTTTCTGAATTGTGCCGCTCCCGTCACTCTGGTTAGGTTGGCATCAAATAAAACGCTCTCGGGTGCTTTAGAGTGCCGAGTTTATCACTGCGCATGAAGAAATGACCACCTCCAACGTTTGGTTTATGTTTTATAAGCATTTTTAATTTTATTGCTTAAATCGCATTTTCTCGGCGAGCTGAGCACTTTTTCTGAATTGTGCCGCTCCCGTCACTCTGGTTAGGTTGGCATGGAAAAAAACGCTCTCGGGTGCTTTAGAGTGCCGAGTTTATCACTGCGCATGAAGAAATGACCACCTCCAACGTTTGGTTTATGTTTTATAAGCATTTTTAATTTTATTGCTTAAATCGCATTTTCTCGGCGAGCTGAGCACTTTTTCTGAATTGTGCCGCTCCCGTCACTCTGGTTAGGTTGGCATGGAAAAAAACGCTCTCGGGTGCTTTAGAGTGCCGAGTTTATTACTGCGTAATAAGAAATGACCATCTACAACGTTTGGTTTATGTTTTATAAGCATTTTAAATTTTATTGCTTAAATTGCATTTTCTCGGCGAGCTGAGCACTTTTTCTGAATTGTGCCGCTCCCGTCACTCTGGTTAGGTTGGCATGGAAAAAAACGCTCTCGGGTGCTTTAGAGTGCCGAGTTTATCACTGCGCATGAAGAAATGACCACCTCCAACGTTTGGTTTATGTTTTATAAGCATTTTTAATTTTATTGCTTAAATCGCATTTTCTCGGCGAGCTGAGCACTTTTTCTGAATTGTGCCGCTCCCGTCACTCTGGTTAGGTTGGCATCGAAAAAAACGCTCTCGGGTGCTTTAGAGTGCCGAGTTTATCACTGTGCATGAAGAAATGACCACCTCCAACGTTTGGTTTATGTTTTATAAGCATTTTTAATTTTATTGCTTAAATCGCATTTTCTCGGCGAGCTGAGCACTTTTTCTGAATTGTGCCGCTCCCGTCACTCTGGTTAGGTTGGCATGGAAAAAAACGCTCTCGGGTGCTTTAGAGTGCCGAGTTTATTACTGCGTAATAAGAAATGACCATCTACAACGTTTGGTTTATGTTTTATAAGCATTTTTAATTTTATTGCTTAAATCGCATTTTCTCGGCGAGCTGAGCACTTTTTCTGAATTGTGCCGCTCCCGTCACTCTGTTTAGGTTGGCATGGAAAAAAACGCTCTCGGGTGCTTTAGAGTGCCGAGTTTATCACTGCGCATGAAGAAAAGACCACCTCCAACGTTTGGTTTATGTTTTATAAGCATTTTTAATTTTATTGCTTAAATCGCATTTTCTCGGCGAGCTGAGCACTTTTTCTGAATTGTGCCGCTCCTGTCACTCTGGTTAGGTTGGCATGGAAAAAAACGCTCTCGGGTGCTTTAGAGTGCCGAGTTTATCACTGCGCATGAAGAAATGACCACCTCCAACGTTTGGTTTATGTTTTATAAGCATTTTTAATTTTATTGCTTAAATCGCATTTTCTCGGCGAGCTGAGCACTTTTTCTGAATTGTGCCGCTCCCGTCACTCTGGTTAGGCATGGAAAAAAACGCTCTCGGGTGCTTTAGAGTGCCGAGTTTATCACTGCGCATGAAGAAATGGCCACCTCCAACGTTTGGTTTATGTTTTATAAGCATTTTTAATTTTATTGCTTAAATCGCATTTTCTCGGCGAGCTGAGCACTTTTTCTGAATTGTGCCGCTCCCGTCACTCTGGTTAGGTTGGCATGGAAAAAAACGCTCTCGGGTGCTTTAGAGTGCCGAGTTTATCACTGCGCATGAAGAAATGGCCACCTCCAACGTTTGGTTTATGTTTTATAAGCATTTCTAATTTTATTGCTTAAATCGCATTTTCTCGGCGAGCTGAGCACTTTTTCTGAATTGTGCCGCTCCCGTCACTCTGGTTAGGTTGGCATGGAAAAAAACGCTCTCGGGTGCTTTAGAGTGCCGAGTTTATCACTGCGCATGAAGAAATGACCACCTCCAACGTTTGGTTTATGTTTTATAAGCATTTTTAATTTTATTGCTTAAATCGCATTTTCTCGGCGAGCTGAGCACTTTTTCTGAATTGTGCCGCTCCCGTCACTCTGGTTAGGTTGGCATGGAAAAAAACGCTCTCGGGTGCTTTAGAGTGCCGAGTTTATCACTGCGCATGAAGAAATGGCCACCTCCAACGTTTGGTTTATGTTTTATAAGCATTTTTAATTTTATTGCTTAAATCGCATTTTCTCGGCGAGCTGAGCACTTTTTCTGAATTGTGCCGCTCCCGTCACTCTGGTTAGGTTGGCATCGAAAAAAACGCTCTCGGGTGCTTTAGAGTGCCGAGTTTATCACTGCGCATGAAGAAATGACCACCTCCAACGTTTGGTTTATGTTTTATAAGCATTTTTAATTTTATTGCTTAAATCGCATTTTCTCGGCGAGCTGAGCACTTTTTCTGAATTGTGCCGCTCCCGTCACTCTGGTTAGGTTGGCATCGAAAAAAACGCTCTCGGGTGCTTTAGAGTGCCGAGTTTATCACTGCGCATGAAGAAATGACCACCTCCAACGTTTGGTTTATGTTTTATAAGCATTTTTAATTTTATTGCTTAAATTGCATTTTCTCGGCGAGCTGAGCACTTTTTCTGAATTGTGCCGCTCCCGTCACTCTGGTTAGGTTGGCATCGAAAAAAACGCTCTCGGGTGCTTTAGAGTGCCGAGTTTATCACCGCGCATGAAGAAATGACCACCTCCAACGTTTGGTTTATGTTTTATAAGCATTTTTAATTTTATTGCTTAAATCGCATTTTCTCGGCGAGCTGAGCGCTTTTTCTGAATTGTGCCGCTCCCGTCACTCTGGTTAGGTTGGCATCGAAAAAAAACGCTCTTGGGTGCTTTAGAGTGCCGAGTTTATCACTGCGCATGAAGAAATGACCACCTCCAACGTTTGGTTTATGTTTTATAAGCATTTTTAATTTTATTGCTTAAATCGCATTTTCTCGGCGAGCTGAGCACTTTTTCTGAATTGTGCCGCTCCCGTCACTCTGGTTAGGTTGGCATGGAAAAAAACGCTCTCGGGTGCTTTAGAGTGCCGAGTTTATTACTGGGTAATAAGAAATGACCATCTACAACGTTTGGTTTATGTTTTATAAGCATTTTAAATTTTATTGCTTAAATCGCATTTTCTCGGCGAGCTGAGCACTTTTTCTGAATTGTGCCGCTCCCGTCACTCTGGTTAGGTTGGCATCGAAAAAAACGCTCTCGGGTGCTTTAGAGTGCCGAGTTTATCACTGCGCATGAAGAAATGACCACCTCCAACGTTTGGTTTATGTTTTATAAGCATTTTTAATTTTATTGCTTAAATCGCATTTTCTCGGCGAGCTGAGCACTTTTTCTGAATTGTGCCGCTCCCGTCACTCTGGTTAGGTTGGCATCGAAAAAAACGCTCTCGGGTGCTTTAGAGTGCCGAGTTTATCACTGTGCATGAAGAAATGACCACCTCCAACGTTTGGTTTATGTTTTATAAGCATTTTTAATTTTATTGCTTAAATCGCATTTTCTCGGCGAGCTGAGCGCTTTTTCTGAATTGTGCCGCTCCCGTCACTCTGGTTAGGTTGGCATCGAAAAAAACGCTCTCGGGTGCTTTAGAGTGCCGAGTTTATCACTGCGCATGAAGAAATGACCACCTCCAACGTTTGGTTTATGTTTTATAAGCATTTTTAATTTTATTGCTTAAATCGCATTTTCTCGGCGAGCTGAGCACTTTTTCTGAATTGTGCCGCTCCCGTCACTCTGGTTAGGTTGGCATCGAAAAAAACGCTCTCGGGTGCTTTAGAGTGCCGAGTTTATCACTGCGCATGAAGAAATGACCACCTCCAACGTTTGGTTTATGTTTTATAAGCATTTTTAATTTTATTGCTTAAATCGCATTTTCTCGGCGAGCTGAGCGCTTTTTCTGAATTGTGCCGCTCCCGTCACTCTGGTTAGGTTGGCATCGAAAAAAACGCTCTCGGGTGCTTTAGAGTGCCGAGTTTATCACTGCGCATGAAGAAATGACCACCTCCAACGTTTGGTTTATGTTTTATAAGCATTTTTAATTTTATTGCTTAAATCGCATTTTCTCGGCGAGCTGAGCGCTTTTTCTGAATTGTGCCGCTCCCGTCACTCTGGTTAGGTTGGCATCGAAAAAAACGCTCTCGGGTGCTTTAGAGTGCCGAGTTTATCACTGCGCATGAAGAAATGACCACCTCCAACGTTTGGTTTATGTTTTATAAGCATTTTTAATTTTATTGCTTAAATCGCATTTTCTCGGCGAGCTGAGCACTTTTTCTGAATTGTGCCGCTCCCGTCACTCTGGTTAGGTTGGCATCGAATAAAACGCTCTCGGGTGCTTTAGAGTCCCGAGTTTATCACTGCGCATGAAGAAATGACCACCTCCAACGTTTGGTTTATGTTTTATAAGCATTTTTAATTTTATTGCTTAAATCGCATTTTCTCGGCGAGCTGAGCACTTTTTCTGAATTGTGCCGCTCCCGTCACTCTGGTTAGGTTGGCATCGAAAAAAACGCTCTCGGGTGCTTTAGAGTGCCGAGTTTATCACTGCGCATGAAGAAATGACCACCTCCAACGTTTGGTTTATGTTTTATAAGCATTTTTAATTTTATTGCTTAAATCGCATTTTCTCGGCGAGCTGAGCACTTTTTCTGAATTGTGCCGCTCCCGTCACTCTGGTTAGGTTGGCATCGAAAAAAACGCTCTCGGGTGCTTTAGAGTGCCGAGTTTATCACTGTGCATGAAGAAATGACCACCTCCAACGTTTGGTTTATGTTTTATAAGCATTTTTAATTTTATTGCTTAAATCGCATTTTCTCGGCGAGCTGAGCGCTTTTTCTGAATTGTGCCGCTCCCGTCACTCTGGTTAGGTTGGCATGGAAAAAAATTCTCTCGGGTGCTTTAGAGTGCCGAGTTTATCACTGCGCATGAAGAAATGACCACCTCCAACGTTTGGTTTATGTTTTATAAGCATTTTTAATTTTATTGCTTAAATCGCATTTTCTCGGCGAGCTGAGCGCTTTTTCTGAATTGTGCCGCTCCCGTCACTCTGGTTAGGTTGGCATCGAAAAAAACGCTCTCGGGTGCTTTAGAGTGCCGAGTTTATCACTGCGCATGAAGAAATGACCACCTCCAACGTTTGGTTTATGTTTTATAAGCATTTTTAATTTTATTGCTTAAATCGCATTTTCTCGGCGAGCTGAGCACTTTTTCTGAATTGTGCCGCTCCCGTCACTCTGGTTAGGTTGGCATCGAAAAAAACGCTCTCGGGTGCTTTAGAGTGCCGAGTTTATCACTGTGCATGAAGAAATGACCACCTCCAACGTTTGGTTTATGTTTTATAAGCATTTTTAATTTTATTGCTTAAATCGCATTTTCTCGGCGAGCTGAGCGCTTTTTCTGAATTGTGCCGCTCCCGTCACTCTGGTTAGGTTGGCATCGAAAAAAACGCTCTCGGGTGCTTTAGAGTGCCGAGTTTATCACTGCACATGAAGAAATGACCACCTCCAACGTTTGGTTTATGTTTTATAAGCATTTTTAATTTTATTGCTTAAATCGCATTTTCTCGGCGAGCTGAGCACTTTTTCTGAATTGTGCCGCTCCCGTCACTCTGGTTAGGTTGGCATCGAAAAAAACGCTCTCGGGTGCTTTAGAGTGCCGAGTTTATCACTGCGCATGAAGAAATGACCACCTCCAACGTTTGGTTTATGTTTTATAAGCATTTTTAATTTTATTGCTTAAATCGCATTTTCTCGGCGAGCTGAGCGCTTTTTCTGAATTGTGCCGCTCCCGTCACTCTGGTTAGGTTGGCATCGAAAAAAACGCTCTCGGGTGCTTTAGAGTGCCGAGTTTATCACTGCGCATGAAGAAATGACCACCTCCAACGTTTGGTTTATGTTTTATAAGCATTTTTAATTTTATTGCTTAAATCGCATTTTCTCGGCGAGCTGAGCGCTTTTTCTGAATTGTGCCGCTCCCGTCACTCTGGTTAGGTTGGCATCGAAAAAAACGCTCTCGGGTGCTTTAGAGTGCCGAGTTTATCACTGCGCATGAAGAAATGACCACCTCCAACGTTTGGTTTATGTTTTATAAGCATTTTTAATTTTATTGCTTTAATCGCATTTTCTCGGCGAGCTGAGCACTTTTTCTGAATTGTGCCGCTCCCGTCACTCTGGTTAGGTTGGCATCGAATAAAACGCTCTCGGGTGCTTTAGAGTCCCGAGTTTATCACTGCGCATGAAGAAATGACCACCTCCAACGTTTGGTTTATGTTTTATAAGCATTTTTAATTTTATTGCTTAAATCGCATTTTCTCGGCGAGCTGAGCACTTTTTCTGAATTGTGCCGCTCCCGTCACTCTGGTTAGGTTGGCATCGAAAAAAACGCTCTCGGGTGCTTTAGAGTGCCGAGTTTATCACTGCGCATGAAGAAATGACCACCTCCAACGTTTGGTTTATGTTTTATAAGCATTTTTAATTTTATTGCTTAAATCGCATTTTCTCGGCGAGCTGAGCACTTTTTCTGAATTGTGCCGCTCCCGTCACTCTGGTTAGGTTGGCATCGAAAAAAACGCTCTCGGGTGCTTTAGAGTGCCGAGTTTATCACTGTGCATGAAGAAATGACCACCTCCAACGTTTGGTTTATGTTTTATAAGCATTTTTAATTTTATTGCTTAAATCGCATTTTCTCGGCGAGCTGAGCGCTTTTTCTGAATTGTGCCGCTCCCGTCACTCTGGTTAGGTTGGCATCGAAAAAAACGCTCTCGGGTGCTTTAGAGTGCCGAGTTTATCACTGCGCATGAAGAAATGACCACCTCCAACGTTTGGTTTATGTTTTATAAGCATTTTTAATTTTATTGCTTAAATCGCATTTACTCGGCGAGCTGAGCACTTTTTCTGAATTGTGCCGCTCCCGTCACTCTGGTTAGGTTGGCATCGAAAAAAACGCTCTCGGGTGCTTTAGAGTGCCGAGTTTATCACTGCGCATGAAGAAATGACCACCTCCAACGTTTGGTTTATGTTTTATAAGCATTTTTAATTTTATTGCTTAAATCGCATTTTCTCGGCGAGCTGAGCACTTTTTCTGAATTGTGCCGCTCCCGTCACTCTGGTTAGGTTGGCATGGAAAAAAACGCTCTCGGGTGCTTTAGAGTGCCGAGTTTATCACCGCGCATGAAGAAATGACCACCTCCAACGTTTGGTTTATGTTTTATAAGCATTTTTAATTTTATTGCTTAAATCGCATTTTCTCGGCGAGCTGAGCGCTTTTTCTGAATTGTGCCGCTCCCGTCACTCTGGTTAGGTTGGCATCGAATAAAACGCTCTCGGGTGCTTTAGAGTGCCGAGTTTATCACTGCGCATGAAGAAATGACCACCTCCAACGTTTGGTTTATGTTTTATAAGCATTTTTAATTTTATTGCTTAAATCGCATTTTCTCGGCGAGCTGAGCACTTTTTCTGAATTGTGCCGCTCCCGTCACTCTGGTTAGGTTGGCATGGAAAAAAACGCTCTCGGGTGCTTTAGAGTGCCGAGTTTATTACTGCGTAATAAGAAATGACCATCTACAACGTTTGGTTTATGTTTTATAAGCATTTTTAATTTTATTGCTTAAATCGCATTTTCTCGGCGAGCTGAGCACTTTTTCTGAATTGTGCCGCTCCCGTCACTCTGGTTAGGTTGGCATGGAAAAAAACGCTCTCGGGTGCTTTAGAGTGCCGAGTTTATCACTGCGCATGAAGAAATGACCACCTCCAACGTTTGGTTTATGTTTTATAAGCATTTTTAATTTTATTGCTTAAATCGCATTTTCTCGGCGAGCTGAGCACTTTTTCTGAATTGTGCCGCTCCCGTCACTCTGGTTAGGTTGGCATGGAAAAAAACGCTCTCGGGTGCTTTAGAGTGCCGAGTTTATCACTGCGCATGAAGAAATGACCACCTCCAACGTTTGGTTTATGTTTTATAAGCATTTTTAATTTTATTGCTTAAATCGCATTTTCTCGGCGAGCTGAGCACTTTTTCTGAATTGTGCCGCTCCCGTCACTCTGGTTAGGTTGGCATGGAAAAAAACGCTCTCGGGTGCTTTAGAGTGCCGAGTTTATTACTGCGTAATAAGAAATGACCATCTACAACGTTTGGTTTATGTTTTATAAGCATTTTTAATTTTATTGCTTAAATCGCATTTTCTCGGCGAGCTGAGCACTTTTTCTGAATTGTGCCGCTCCCGTCACTCTGGTTAGGTTGGCATCGAAAAAAACGCTCTCGGGTGCTTTAGAGTGCCGAGTTTATCACTGCGCATGAAGAAATGACCACCTCCAACGTTTGGTTTATGTTTTATAAGCATTTTTAATTTTATTGCTTAAATCGCATTTTCTCGGCGAGCTGAGCACTTTTTCTGAATTGTGCCGCTCCCGTCACTCTGGTTAGGTTGGCATGGAAAAAAACGCTCTCGGGTGCTTTAGAGTGCCGAGTTTATTACTGCGTAATAAGAAATGACCATCTACAACGTTTGGTTTATGTTTTATAAGCATTTTTAATTTTATTGCTTAAATCGCATTTTCTCGGCGAGCTGAGCACTTTTTCTGAATTGTGCCGCTCCCGTCACTCTGTTTAGGTTGGCATGGAAAGAAACGCTCTCGGGTGCTTTAGAGTGCCGAGTTTATCACTGCACATGAAGAAAAGACCACCTCCAACGTTTGGTTTATGTTTTATAAGCATTTTTAATTTTATTGCTTAAATCGCATTTTCTCGGCGAGCTGAGCGCTTTTTCTGAATTGTGCCGCTCCCGTCACTCTGGTTAGGTTGGCATCGAAAAAAACGCTCTCGGGTGCTTTAGAGTGCCGAGTTTATTACTGCGTAATAAGAAATGACCATTTACAACGTTTGGTTTATGTTTTATAAGCATTTTTAATTTTATTGCTTAAATCGCATTTTCTCGGCGAGCTGAGCACTTTTTCTGAATTGTGCCGCTCCCGTCACTCTGGTTAGGTTGGCATCGAAAAAAACGCTCTCGGGTGCTTTAGAGTGCCGAGTTTATCACTGCGCATGAAGAAATGACCACCTCCAACGTTTGGTTTATGTTTTATAAGCATTTTTAATTTTATTGCTTAAATCGCATTTTCTCGGCGAGCTGAGCACTTTTTCTGAATTGTGCCGCTCCCGTCACTCTGGTTAGGTTGGCATCGAAAAAAACGCTCTCGGGTGCTTTAGAGTGCCGAGTTTATCACTGCGCATGAAGAAATGACCACCTCCAACGTTTGGTTTATGTTTTATAAGCATTTTTAATTTTATTGCTTAAATCGCATTTTCTCGGCGAGCTGAGCACTTTTTCTGAATTGTGCCGCTCCCGTCACTCTGGTTAGGTTGGCATCGAAAAAAACGCTCTCGGGTGCTTTAGAGTGCCGAGTTTATCACTGCGCATGAAGAAATGACCACCTCCAACGTTTGGTTTATGTTTTATAAGCATTTTTAATTTTATTGCTTAAATCGCATTTTCTCGGCGAGCTGAGCACTTTTTCTGAATTGTGCCGCTCCCGTCACTCTGGTTAGGTTGGCATGGAAAAAAACGCTCTCGGGTGCTTTAGAGTGCCGAGTTTATTACTGCGTAATAAGAAATGACCATCTACAACGTTTGGTTTATGTTTTATAAGCATTTTTAATTTTATTGCTTAAATCGCATTTTCTCGGCGAGCTGAGCACTTTTTCTGAATTGTGCCGCTCCCGTCACTCTGTTTAGGTTGGCATGGAAAAAAACGCTCTCGGGTGCTTTAGAGTGCCGAGTTTATCACTGCACATGAAGAAAAGACCACCTCCAACGTTTGGTTTATGTTTTATAAGCATTTTTAATTTTATTGCTTAAATCGCATTTTCTCGGCGAGCTGAGCGCTTTTTCTGAATTGTGCCGCTCCCGTCACTCTGGTTAGGTTGGCATCGAAAAAAACGCTCTCGGGTGCTTTAGAGTGCCGAGTTTATTACTGCGTAATAAGAAATGACCATTTACAACGTTTGGTTTATGTTTTATAAGCATTTTTAATTTTATTGCTTAAATCGCATTTTCTCGGCGAGCTGAGCACTTTTTCTGAATTGTGCCGCTCCCGTCACTCTGGTTAGGTTGGCATCGAAAAAAACGCTCTCGGGTGCTTTAGAGTGCCGAGTTTATCACTGTGCATGAAGAAATGACCACCTCCAACGTTTGGTTTATGTTTTATAAGCATTTTTAATTTTATTGCTTAAATCGCATTTTCTCGGCGAGCTGAGCGCTTTTTCTGAATTGTGCCGCTCCCGTCACTCTGGTTAGGTTGGCATCGAAAAAAACGCTCTCGGGTGCTTTAGAGTGCCGAGTTTATTACTGCGTAATAAGAAATGACCATCTACAACGTTTGGTTTATGTTTTATAAGCATTTTTAATTTTATTGCTTAAATCGCATTTTCTCGGCGAGCTGAGCACTTTTTCTGAATTGTGCCGCTCCCGTCACTCTGGTTAGGTTGGCATCGAAAAAAACGCTCTCGGGTGCTTTAGAGTGCCGAGTTTATCACTGTGCATGAAGAAATGACCACCTCCAACGTTTGGTTTATGTTTTATAAGCATTTTTAATTTTATTGCTTAAATCGCATTTTCTCGGCGAGCTGAGCGCTTTTTCTGAATTGTGCCGCTCCCGTCACTCTGGTTAGGTTGGCATCGAAAAAAACGCTCTTGGGTGCTTTAGAGTGCCGAGTTTATCACTGCGCATGAAGAAATGACCACCTCCAACGTTTGGTTTATGTTTTATAAGCATTTTTAATTTTATTGCTTAAATCGCATTTTCTCGGCGAGCTGAGCACTTTTTCTGAATTGTGCCGCTCCCGTCACTCTGGTTAGGTTGGCATCGAAAAAAACGCTCTCGGGTGCTTTAGAGTGCCGAGTTTATCACTGCGCATGAAGAAATGACCAACTCCAACGTTTGGTTTATGTTTTATAAGCATTTTTAATTTTATTGCTTAAATCGCATTTTCTCGGCGAGCTGAGCACTTTTTCTGAATTGTGCCGCTCCCGTCACTCTGGTTAGGTTGGCATCGAAAAAAACGCTCTCGGGTGCTTTAGAGTGCCGAGTTTATCACTGTGCATGAAGAAATGACCACCTCCAACGTTTGGTTTATGTTTTATAAGCATTTTTAATTTTATTGCTTAAATCGCATTTTCTCGGCGAGCTGAGCACTTTTTCTGAATTGTGCCGCTCCCGTCACTCTGGTTAGGTTGGCATCGAATAAAACGCTCTCGGGTGCTTTAGAGTGCCGAGTTTATCACTGCGCATGAAGAAATGACCACCTCCAACGTTTGGTTTATGTTTTATAAGCATTTTTAATTTTATTGCTTAAATCGCATTTTCTCGGCGAGCTGAGCACTTTTTCTGAATTGTGCCGCTCCCGTCACTCTGGTTAGGTTGGCATGGAAAAAAACGCTCTCGGGTGCTTTAGAGTGCCGAGTTTATCACTGTGCATGAAGAAATGACCACCTCCAACTTTTGGTTTATGTTTTATAAGCATTTTTAATTTTATTGCTTAAATCGCATTTTCTCGGCGAGCTGAGCACTTTTTCTGAATTGTGCCGCTCCCGTCACTCTGGTTAGGTTGGCATCGAAAAAAACGCTCTCGGGTGCTTTAGAGTGCCGAGTTTATCACTGCGCATGAAGAAATGACCACCTCCAACGTTTGGTTTATGTTTTATAAGCATTTTTAATTTTATTGCTTAAATCGCATTTTCTCGGCGAGCTGAGCACTTTTTCTGAATTGTGCCGCTCCCGTCACTCTGGTTAGGTTGGCATGGAAAAAAAAACGCTCTCGGGTGCTTTAGAGTGCCGAGTTTATTACTGCGTAATAAGAAATGACCATCTACAACGTTTGGTTTATGTTTTATAAGCATTTTTAATTTTATTGCTTAAATCGCATTTTCTCGGCGAGCTGAGCACTTTTTCTGAATTGTGCCGCTCCCGTCACTCTGTTTAGGTTGGCATGGAAAAAAACGCTCTCGGGTGCTTTAGAGTGCCGAGTTTATCACTGCGCATGAAGAAAAGACCACCTCCAACGTTTGGTTTATGTTTTATAAGCATTTTTAATTTTATTGCTTAAATCGCATTTTCTCGGCGAGCTGAGCGCTTTTTCTGTATTGTGCCGCTCCCGTCACTCTGGTTAGGTTGGCATCGAAAAAACGCTCTCGGGTGCTTTAGAGTGCCGAGTTTATTACTGCGTAATAAGAAATGACCATTTACAACGTTTGGTTTATGTTTTATAAGCATTTTTAATTTTATTGCTTAAATCGCATTTTCTCGGCGAGCTGAGCACTTTTTCTGAATTGTGCCGCTCCCGTCACTCTGGTTAGGTTGGCATCGAAAAAAACGCTCTCGGGTGCTTTAGAGTGCCGAGTTTATCACTGTGCATGAAGAAATGACCACCTCCAACGTTTGGTTTATGTTTTATAAGCATTTTTAATTTTATTGCTTAAATCGCATTTTCTCGGCGAGCTGAGCGCTTTTTCTGAATTGTGCCGCTCCCGTCACTCTGGTTAGGTTGGCATCGAAAAAAACGCTCTCGGGTGCTTTAGAGTGCCGAGTTTATCACTGCGCATGAAGAAATGACCACCTCCAACGTTTGGTTTATGTTTTATAAGCATTTTTAATTTTATTGCTTAAATCGCATTTTCTCGGCGAGCTGAGCACTTTTTCTGAATTGTGCCGCTCCCGTCACTCTGGTTAGGTTGGCATCAAATAAAACGCTCTCGGGTGCTTTAGAGTGCCGAGTTTATCACTGCGCATGAAGAAATGACCACCTCCAACGTTTGGTTTATGTTTTATAAGCATTTTTAATTTTATTGCTTAAATCGCATTTTCTCGGCGAGCTGAGCACTTTTTCTGAATTGTGCCGCTCCCGTCACTCTGGTTAGGTTGGCATGGAAAAAAACGCTCTCGGGTGCTTTAGAGTGCCGAGTTTATCACTGCGCATGAAGAAATGACCACCTCCAACGTTTGGTTTATGTTTTATAAGCATTTTTAATTTTATTGCTTAAATCGCATTTTCTCGGCGAGCTGAGCACTTTTTCTGAATTGTGCCGCTCCCGTCACTCTGGTTAGGTTGGCATGGAAAAAAACGCTCTCGGGTGCTTTAGAGTGCCGAGTTTATTACTGCGTAATAAGAAATGACCATCTACAACGTTTGGTTTATGTTTTATAAGCATTTTAAATTTTATTGCTTAAATTGCATTTTCTCGGCGAGCTGAGCACTTTTTCTGAATTGTGCCGCTCCCGTCACTCTGGTTAGGTTGGCATCGAAAAAAACGCTCTCGGGTGCTTTAGAGTGCCGAGTTTATCACTGCGCATGAAGAAATGACCACCTCCAACGTTTGGTTTATGTTTTATAAGCATTTTTAATTTTATTGCTTAAATCGCATTTTCTCGGCGAGCTGAGCGCTTTTTCTGAATTGTGCCGCTCCCGTCACTCTGGTTAGGTTGGCATCGAAAAAAACGCTCTCGGGTGCTTTAGAGTGCCGAGTTTATCACTGCGCATGAAGAAATGACCACCTCCAACGTTTGGTTTATGTTTTATAAGCATTTTTAATTTTATTGCTTAAATCGCATTTTCTCGGCGAGCTGAGCGCTTTTTCTGAATTGTGCCGCTCCCGTCACTCTGGTTAGGTTGGCATCGAAAAAAACGCTCTCGGGTGCTTTAGAGTGCCGAGTTTATCACTGCGCATGAAGAAATGACCACCTCCAACGTTTGGTTTATGTTTTATAAGCATTTTTAATTTTATTGCTTAAATCGCATTTTCTCGGCGAGCTGAGCACTTTTTCTGAATTGTGCCGCTCCCGTCACTCTGGTTAGGTTGGCATCGAATAAAACGCTCTCGGGTGCTTTAGAGTCCCGAGTTTATCACTGCGCATGAAGAAATGACCACCTCCAACGTTTGGTTTATGTTTTATAAGCATTTTTAATTTTATTGCTTAAATCGCATTTTCTCGGCGAGCTGAGCACTTTTTCTGAATTGTGCCGCTCCCGTCACTCTGGTTAGGTTGGCATCGAAAAAAACGCTCTCGGGTGCTTTAGAGTGCCGAGTTTATCACTGCGCATGAAGAAATGACCACCTCCAACGTTTGGTTTATGTTTTATAAGCATTTTTAATTTTATTGCTTAAATCGCATTTTCTCGGCGAGCTGAGCACTTTTTCTGAATTGTGCCGCTCCCGTCACTCTGGTTAGGTTGGCATGGAAAAAAACGCTCTCGGGTGCTTTAGAGTGCCGAGTTTATCACTGCGCATGAAGAAATGACCACCTCCAACGTTTGGTTTATGTTTTATAAGCATTTTTAATTTTATTGCTTAAATCGCATTTTCTCGGCGAGCTGAGCACTTTTTCTGAATTGTGCCGCTCCCGTCACTCTGGTTAGGTTGGCATCGAAAAAAACGCTCTCGGGTGCTTTAGAGTGCCGAGTTTATCACTGCGCATGAAGAAATGACCACCTCCAACGTTTGGTTTATGTTTTATAATCATTTTTAATTGCTTAAATCGCATTTTCTCGGCGAGCTGAGCACTTTTTCTGAATTGTGCCGCTCCCGTCACTCTGGTTAGGTTGGCATGGAAAAAAACGCTCTCGGGTGCTTTAGAGTGCCGAGTTTATTACTGCGTAATAAGAAATGACCATCTACAACGTTTGGTTTATGTTTTATAAGCATTTTTAATTTTATTGCTTAAATCGCATTTTCTCGGCGAGCTGAGCACTTTTTCTGAATTGTGCCGCTCCCGTCACTCTGGTTAGGTTGGCATGGAAAAAAACGCTCTCGGGTGCTTTAGAGTGCCGAGTTTATCACTGCGCATGAAGAAATGACCACCTCCAACGTTTGGTTTATGTTTTATAAGCATTTTTAATTTTATTGCTTAAATCGCATTTTCTCGGCGAGCTGAGCACTTTTTCTGAATTGTGCCGCTCCCGTCACTCTGGTTAGGTTGGCATCGAAAAAAACGCTCTCGGGTGCTTTAGAGTGCCGAGTTTATCACTGCGCATGAAGAAATGACCACCTCCAACGTTTGGTTTATGTTTTATAAGCATTTTTAATTTTATTGCTTAAATCGCATTTTCTCGGCGAGCTGAGCACTTTTTCTGAATTGTGCCGCTCCCGTCACTCTGGTTAGGTTGGCATGGAAAAAAACGCTCTCGGGTGCTTTAGAGTGCCGAGTTTATTACTGCGTAATAAGAAATGACCATCTACAACGTTTGGTTTATGTTTTATAAGCATTTTTAATTTTATTGCTTAAATCGCATTTTCTCGGCGAGCTGAGCACTTTTTCTGAATTGTGCCGCTCCCGTCACTCTGTTTAGGTTGGCATGGAAAAAAACGCTCTCGGGTGCTTTAGAGTGCCGAGTTTATCACTGCACATGAAGAAAAGACCACCTCCAACGTTTGGTTTATGTTTTATAAGCATTTTTAATTTTATTGCTTAAATCGCATTTTCTCGGCGAGCTGAGCGCTTTTTCTGAATTGTGCCGCTCCCGTCACTCTGGTTAGGTTGGCATCGAAAAAACCGCTCTCGGGTGCTTTAGAGTGCCGAGTTTATTACTGCGTAATAAGAAATGACCATTTACAACGTTTGGTTTATGTTTTATAAGCATTTTTAATTTTATTGCTTAAATCGCATTTTCTCGGCGAGCTGAGCACTTTTTCTGAATTGTGCCGCTCCCGTCACTCTGGTTAGGTTGGCATCGAAAAAAACGCTCTCGGGTGCTTTAGAGTGCCGAGTTTATCACTGCGCATGAAGAAATGACCACCTCCAACGTTTGGTTTATGTTTTATAAGCATTTTTAATTTTATTGCTTAAATCGCATTTTCTCGGCGAGCTGAGCACTTTTTCTGAATTGTGCCGCTCCCGTCACTCTGGTTAGGTTGGCATCGAAAAAAACGCTCTCGGGTGCTTTAGAGTGCCGAGTTTATCACTGCGCATGAAGAAATGACCACCTCCAACGTTTGGTTTATGTTTTATAAGCATTTTTAATTTTATTGCTTAAATCGCATTTTCTCGGCGAGCTGAGCACTTTTTCTGAATTGTGCCGCTCCCGTCACTCTGGTTAGGTTGGCATCGAAAAAAACGCTCTCGGGTGCTTTAGAGTACCGAGTTTATCACTGCGCATGAAGAAATGACCACCTCCAACGTTTGGTTTATGTTTTATAAGCATTTTTAATTTTATTGCTTAAATCGCATTTTCTCGGCGAGCTGAGCACTTTTTCTGAATTGTGCCGCTCCCGTCACTCTGGTTAGGTTGGCATGGAAAAAAACGCTCTCGGGTGCTTTAGAGTGCCGAGTTTATTACTGCGTAATAAGAAATGACCATCTACAACGTTTGGTTTATGTTTTATAAGCATTTTTAATTTTATTGCTTAAATCGCATTTTCTCGGCGAGCTGAGCACTTTTTCTGAATTGTGCCGCTCCCGTCACTCTGTTTAGGTTGGCATGGAAAAAAACGCTCTCGGGGTCTTTAGAGTGCCGAGTTTATCACTGCACATGAAGAAAAGACCACCTCCAACGTTTGGTTTATGTTTTATAAGCATTTTTAATTTTATTGCTTAAATCGCATTTTCTCGGCGAGCTGAGCGCTTTTTCTGAATTGTGCCGCTCCCGTCACTCTGGTTAGGTTGGCATCGAAAAAAACGCTCTCGGGTGCTTTAGAGTGCCGAGTTTATTACTGCGTAATAAGAAATGACCATTTACAACGTTTGGTTTATGTTTTATAAGCATTTTTAATTTTATTGCTTAAATCGCATTTTCTCGGCGAGCTGAGCACTTTTTCTGAATTGTGCCGCTCCCGTCACTCTGGTTAGGTTGGCATCGAAAAAAACGCTCTCGGGTGCTTTAGAGTGCCGAGTTTATCACTGTGCATGAAGAAATGACCACCTCCAACGTTTGGTTTATGTTTTATAAGCATTTTTAATTTTATTGCTTAAATCGCATTTTCTCGGCGAGCTGAGCGCTTTTTCTGAATTGTGCCGCTCCCGTCACTCTGGTTAGGTTGGCATCGAAAAAAACGCTCTCGGGTGCTTTAGAGTGCCGAGTTTATTACTGCGTAATAAGAAATGACCATCTACAACGTTTGGTTTATGTTTTATAAGCATTTTTAATTTTATTGCTTAAATCGCATTTTCTCGGCGAGCTGAGCACTTTTTCTGAATTGTGCCGCTCCCGTCACTCTGGTTAGGTTGGCATCGAAAAAAATGCTCTCGGGTGCTTTAGAGTGCCGAGTTTATCACTGTGCATGAAGAAATGACCACCTCCAACGTTTGGTTTATGTTTTATAAGCATTTTTAATTTTATTGCTTAAATCGCATTTTCTCGGCGAGCTGAGCGCTTTTTCTGAATTGTGCCGCTCCCGTCACTCTGGTTAGGTTGGCATCGAAAAAAACGCTCTTGGGTGCTTTAGAGTGCCGAGTTTATCACTGCGCATGAAGAAATGACCACCTCCAACGTTTGGTTTATGTTTTATAAGCATTTTTAATTTTATTGCTTAAATCGCATTTTCTCGGCGAGCTGAGCACTTTTTCTGAATTGTGCCGCTCCCGTCACTCTGGTTAGGTTGGCATCGAAAAAAACGCTCTCGGGTGCTTTAGAGTGCCGAGTTTATCACTGCGCATGAAGAAATGACCAACTCCAACGTTTGGTTTATGTTTTATAAGCATTTTTAATTTTATTGCTTAAATCGCATTTTCTCGGCGAGCTGAGCACTTTTTCTGAATTGTGCCGCTCCCGTCACTCTGGTTAGGTTGGCATCGAAAAAAACGCTCTCGGGTGCTTTAGAGTGCCGAGTTTATCACTGCGCATGAAGAAATGACCACCTCCAACGTTTGGTTTATGTTTTATAAGCATTTTTAATTTTATTGCTTAAATCGCATTTTCTCGGCGAGCTGAGCACTTTTTCTGAATTGTGCCGCTCCCGTCACTCTGGTTAGGTTGGCATCGAATAAAACGCTCTCGGGTGCTTTAGAGTGCCGAGTTTATCACTGCGCATGAAGAAATGACCACCTCCAACGTTTGGTTTATGTTTTATAAGCATTTTTAATTTTATTGCTTAAATCGCATTTTCTCGGCGAGCTGAGCACTTTTTCTGAATTGTGCCGCTCCCGTCACTCTGGTTAGGTTGGCATCCAAAAAAACGCTCTCGGGTGCTTTAGAGTGCCGAGTTTATCACTGCGCATGAAGAAATGACCACCTCCAACGTTTGGTTTAGGTTTTATAAGCATTTTTAATTTTATTGCTTAAATCGCATTTTCTCGGCGAGCTGAGCACTTTTTCTGAATTGTGCCGCTCCCGTCACTCTGGTTAGGTTGGCATCGAAAAAAACGCTCTCGGGTGCTTTAGAGTGCCGAGTTTATCACTGTGCATGAAGAAATGACCACCTCCAACGTTTGGTTTATGTTTTATAAGCATTTTTAATTTTATTGCTTAAATCGCATTTTCTCGGCGAGCTGAGCACTTTTTCTGAATTGTGCCGCTCCCGTCACTCTGGTTAGGTTGGCATGGAAAAAAACGCTCTCGGGTGCTTTAGAGTGCCGAGTTTATCACTGCGCATGAAGAAATGACCACCTCCAACGTTTGGTTTATGTTTTATAAGCATTTTTAATTTTATTGCTTAAATCGCATTTTCTCGGCGAGCTGAGCACTTTTTCTGAATTGTGCCGCTCCCGTCACTCTGGTTAGGTTGGCATGGAAAAAAACGCTCTCGGGTGCTTTAGAGTGCCGAGTTTATCACTGTGCATGAAGAAATGACCACCTCCAACGTTTGGTTTATGTTTTATAAGCATTTTTAATTTTATTGCTTAAATCGCATTTTCTCGGCGAGCTGAGCACTTTTTCTGAATTGTGCCGCTCCCGTCACTCTGGTTAGGTTGGCATCGAAAAAAACGCTCTCGGGTGCTTTAGAGTGCCGAGTTTATCACTGCGCATGAAGAAATGACCACCTCCAACGTTTGGTTTATGTTTTATAAGCATTTTTAATTTTATTGCTTAAATCGCATTTTCTCGGCGAGCTGAGCACTTTTTCTGAATTGTGCCGCTCCCGTCACTCTGGTTAGGTTGGCATGGAAAAAAACGCTCTCGGGTGCTTTAGAGTGCCGAGTTTATTACTGCGTAATAAGAAATGACCATCTACAACGTTTGGTTTATGTTTTATAAGCATTTTTAATTTTATTGCTTAAATCGCATTTTCTCGGCGAGCTGAGCACTTTTTCTGAATTGTGCCGCTCCCGTCACTCTGTTTAGGTTGGCATGGAAAAAAACGCTCTCGGGTGCTTTAGAGTGCCGAGTTTATCACTGCGCATGAAGAAAAGACCACCTCCAACGTTTGGTTTATGTTTTATAAGCATTTTTAATTTTATTGCTTAAATCGCATTTTCTCGGCGAGCTGAGCGCTTTTTCTGTATTGTGCCGCTCCCGTCACTCTGGTTAGGTTGGCATCGAAAAAACGCTCTCGGGTGCTTTAGAGTGCCGAGTTTATTACTGCGTAATAAGAAATGACCATTTACAACGTTTGGTTTATGTTTTATAAGCATTTTTAATTTTATTGCTTAAATCGCATTTTCTCGGCGAGCTGAGCACTTTTTCTGAATTGTGTCGCTCCCGTCACTCTGGTTAGGTTGGCATCGAAAAAAACGCTCTCGGGTGCTTTAGAGTGCCGAGTTTATCACTGTGCATGAAGAAATGACCACCTCCAACGTTTGGTTTATGTTTTATAAGCATTTTTAATTTTATTGCTTAAATCGCATTTTCTCGGCGAGCTGAGCGCTTTTTCTGAATTGTGCCGCTCCCGTCACTCTGGTTAGGTTGGCATCGAAAAAAACGCTCTCGGGTGCTTTAGAGTGCCGAGTTTATCACTGCGCATGAAGAAATGACCACCTCCAACGTTTGGTTTATGTTTTATAAGCATTTTTAATTTTATTGCTTAAATCGCATTTTCTCGGCGAGCTGAGCACTTTTTCTGAATTGTGCCGCTCCCGTCACTCTGGTTAGGTTGGCATGGAAAAAAACGCTCTCGGGTGCTTTAGAGTGCCGAGTTTATCACTGCGCATGAAGAAATGACCACCTCCAACGTTTGGTTTATGTTTTATAAGCATTTTTAATTTTATTGCTTAAATCGCATTTTCTCGGCGAGCTGAGCACTTTTTCTGAATTGTGCCGCTCCCGTCACTCTGGTTAGGTTGGCATGGAAAAAAACGCTCTCGGGTGCTTTAGAGTGCCGAGTTTATTACTGCGTAATAAGAAATGACCATCTACAACGTTTGGTTTATGTTTTATAAGCATTTTAAATTTTATTGCTTAAATTGCATTTTCTCGGCGAGCTGAGCACTTTTTCTGAATTGTGCCGCTCCCGTCACTCTGGTTAGGTTGGCATCGAAAAAAACGCTCTCGGGTGCTTTAGAGTGCCGAGTTTATCACTGCGCATGAAGAAATGACCACCTCCAACGTTTGGTTTATGTTTTATAAGCATTTTTAATTTTATTGCTTAAATCGCATTTTCTCGGCGAGCTGAGCACTTTTTCTGAATTGTGCCGCTCCCGTCACTCTGGTTAGGTTGGCATGGAAAAAAACGCTCTCGGGTGCTTTAGAGTGCCGAGTTTATCACTGCACATGAAGAAATGACCACCTCCAACGTTTGGTTTATGTTTTATAAGCATTTTTAATTGTATTGCTTAAATCGCATTTTCTCGGCGAGCTGAGCACTTTTTCTGAATTGTGCCGCTCCCGTCACTCTGGTTAGGTTGGCATGGAAAAAAACGCTCTCGGGTGCTTTAGAGTGCCGAGTTTATTACTGCGTAATAAGAAATGACCATCTACAACGTTTGGTTTATGTTTTATAAGCATTTTTAATTTTATTGCTTAAATCGCATTTTCTCGGCGAGCTGAGCACTTTTTCTGAATTGTGCCGCTCCCGTCACTCTGGTTAGGTTGGCATCGAAAAAAACGCTCTCGGGTGCTTTAGAGTGCCGAGTTTATCACTGCGCATGAAGAAATGACCACCTCCAACGTTTGGTTTATGTTTTATAAGCATTTTTAATTTTATTGCTTAAATCGCATTTTCTCGGCGAGCTGAGCACTTTTTCTGAATTGTGCCGCTCCCGTCACTCTGGTTAGGTTGGCATGGAAAAAAACGCTCTCGGGTGCTTTAGAGTGCCGAGTTTATCACCGCGCATGAAGAAATGACCACCTCCAACGTTTGGTTTATGTTTTATAAGCATTTTTAATTTTATTGCTTAAATCGCATTTTCTCGGCGAGCTGAGCGCTTTTTCTGAATTGTGCCGCTCCCGTCACTCTGGTTAGGTTGGCATCGAATAAAACGCTCTCGGGTGCTTTAGAGTGCCGAGTTTATCACTGCGCATGAAGAAATGACCACCTCCAACGTTTGGTTTATGTTTTATAAGCATTTTTAATTTTATTGCTTAAATCGCATTTTCTCGGCGAGCTGAGCACTTTTTCTGAATTGTGCCGCTCCCGTCACTCTGGTTAGGTTGGCATGGAAAAAAACGCTCTCGGGTGCTTTAGAGTGCCGAGTTTATTACTGCGTAATAAGAAATGACCATCTACAACGTTTGGTTTATGTTTTATAAGCATTTTTAATTTTATTGCTTAAATCGCATTTTCTCGGCGAGCTGAGCACTTTTTCTGAATTGTGCCGCTCCCGTCACTCTGGTTAGGTTGGCATGGAAAAAAATGCTCTCGGGTGCTTTAGAGTGCCGAGTTTATCACTGCGCATGAAGAAATGACCACCTCCAACGTTTGGTTTATGTTTTATAAGCATTTTTAATTTTATTGCTTAAATCGCATTTTCTCGGCGAGCTGAGCACTTTTTCTGAATTGTGCCGCTCCCGTCACTCTGGTTAGGTTGGCATGGAAAAAAACGCTCTCGGGTGCTTTAGAGTGCCGAGTTTATCACTGCGCATGAAGAAATGACCACCTCCAACGTTTGGTTTATGTTTTATAAGCATTTTTAATTTTATTGCTTAAATCGCATTTTCTCGGCGAGCTGAGCACTTTTTCTGAATTGTGCCGCTCCCGTCACTCTGGTTAGGTTGGCATCGAAAAAAACGCTCTCGGGTGCTTTAGAGTGCCGAGTTTATCACTGCGCATGAAGAAATGACCTCCTCCAACGTTTGGTTTATGTTTTATAAGCATTTTTAATTTTATTGCTTAAATCGCATTTTCTCGGCGAGCTGAGCACTTTTTCTGAATTGTGCCGCTCCCGTCACTCTGGTTAGGTTGGCATGGAAAAAAACGCTCTCGGGTGCTTTAGAGTGCCGAGTTTATCACTGCGCATGAAGAAATGACCACCTCCAACGTTTGGTTTATGTTTTATAAGCATTTTTAATTTTATTGCTTAAATCGCATTTTCTCGGCGAGCTGAGCACTTTTTCTGAATTGTGCCGCTCCCGTCACTCTGGTTAGGTTGGCATCGAAAAAAACGCTCTCGGGTGCTTTAGAGTGCCGAGTTTATCACTGCGCATGAAGAAATGACCACCTCCAACGTTTGGTTTATGTTTTATAAGCATTTTTAATTTTATTGCTTAAATCGCATTTTCTCGGCGAGCTGAGCACTTTTTCTGAATTGTGCCGCTCCCGTCACTCTGGTTAGGTTGGCATGGAAAAAAACGCTCTCGGGTGCTTTAGAGTGCCGATTTAATTACTGCGTAATAAGAAATGACCATCTACAACGTTTGGTTTATGTTTTATAAGCATTTTTAATTTTATTGCTTAAATCGCATTTTCTCGGCGAGCTGAGCACTTTTTCTGAATTGTGCCGCTCCCGTCACTCTGTTTAGGTTGGCATGGAAAAAAACGCTCTCGGGTGCTTTAGAGTGCCGAGTTTATCACTGCGCATGAAGAAAAGACCACCTCCAACGTTTGGTTTATGTTTTATAAGCATTTTTAATTTTATTGCTTAAATCGCATTTTCTCGGCGAGCTGAGCGCTTTTTCTGTATTGTGCCGCTCCCGTCACTCTGGTTAGGTTGGCATCGAAAAAAACGCTCTCGGGTGCTTTAGAGTGCCGAGTTTATTACTGCGTAATAAGAAATGACCATTTACAACGTTTGGTTTATGTTTTATAAGCATTTTTAATTTTATTGCTTAAATCGCATTTTCTCGGCGAGCTGAGCACTTTTTCTGAATTGTGCCGCTCCCGTCACTCTGGTTAGGTTGGCATCGAAAAAAACGCTCTCGGGTGCTTTAGAGTGCCGAGTTTATCACTGTGCATGAAGAAATGACCACCTCCAACGTTTGGTTTATGTTTTATAAGCATTTTTAATTTTATTGCTTAAATCGCATTTTCTCGGCGAGCTGAGCGCTTTTTCTGAATTGTGCCGCTCCCGTCACTCTGGTTAGGTTGGCATCGAAAAAAACGCTCTCGGGTGCTTTAGAGTGCCGAGTTTATTACTGCGTAATAAGAAATGACCATCTACAACGTTTGGTTTATGTTTTATAAGCATTTTTAATTTTATTGCTTAAATCACATTTTCTCTGCGAGCTGAGCACTTTTTCTGAATTGTGCCGCTCCCGTCACTCTGGTTAGGTTGGCATCGAAAAAAACGCTCTCGGGTGCTTTAGAGTGCCGAGTTTATCACTGCGCATGAAGAAATGACCACCTCCAACGTTTGGTTTATGTTTTATAAGCATTTTTAATTTTATTGCTTAAATCGCATTTTCTCGGCGAGCTGAGCACTTTTTCTGAATTGTGCCGCTCCCGTCACTCTGGTTAGGTTGGCATCGAAAAAAACGCTCTCGGGTGCTTTAGAGTGCCGAGTTTATCACTGTGCATGAAGAAATGACCACCTCCAACGTTTGGTTTATGTTTTATAAGCATTTTTAATTTTATTGCTTAAATCGCATTTTCTCGGCGAGCTGAGCGCTTTTTCTGAATTGTGCCGCTCCCGTCACTCTGGTTAGGTTGGCATCGAAAAAAACGCTCTTGGGTGCTTTAGAGTGCCGAGTTTATCACTGCGCATGAAGAAATGACCACCTCCAACGTTTGGTTTATGTTTTATAAGCATTTTTAATTTTATTGCTTAAATCGCATTTTCTCGGCGAGCTGAGCACTTTTTCTGAATTGTGCCGCTCCCGTCACTCTGGTTAGGTTGGCATCGAAAAAAACGCTCTCGGGTGCTTTAGAGTGCCGAGTTTATCACTGCGCATGAAGAAATGACCAACTCCAACGTTTGGTTTATGTTTTATAAGCATTTTTAATTTTATTGCTTAAATCGCATTTTCTCGGCGAGCTGAGCACTTTTTCTGAATTGTGCCGCTCCCGTCACTCTGGTTAGGTTGGCATCGAAAAAAACGCTCTCGGGTGCTTTAGAGTGCCGAGTTTATCACTGCGCATGAAGAAATGACCACCTCCAACGTTTGGTTTATGTTTTATAAGCATTTTTAATTTTATTGCTTAAATCGCATTTTCTCGGCGAGCTGAGCACTTTTTCTGAATTGTGCCGCTCCCGTCACTCTGGTTAGGTTGGCATCGAATAAAACGCTCTCGGGTGCTTTAGAGTGCCGAGTTTATCACTGCGCATGAAGAAATGACCACCTCCAACGTTTGGTTTATGTTTTATAAGCATTTTTAATTTTATTGCTTAAATCGCATTTTCTCGGCGAGCTGAGCACTTTTTCTGAATTGTGCCGCTCCCGTCACTCTGGTTAGGTTGGCATCCAAAAAAACGCTCTCGGGTGCTTTAGAGTGCCGAGTTTATCACTGCGCATGAAGAAATGACCACCTCCAACGTTTGGTTTAGGTTTTATAAGCATTTTTAATTTTATTGCTTAAATCGCATTTTCTCGGCGAGCTGAGCACTTTTTCTGAATTGTGCCGCTCCCGTCACTCTGGTTAGGTTGGCATCGAAAAAAACGCTCTCGGGTGCTTTAGAGTGCCGAGTTTATCACTGTGCATGAAGAAATGACCACCTCCAACGTTTGGTTTATGTTTTATAAGCATTTTTAATTTTATTGCTTAAATCGCATTTTCTCGGCGAGCTGAGCACTTTTTCTGAATTGTGCCGCTCCCGTCACTCTGGTTAGGTTGGCATGGAAAAAAACGCTCTCGGGTGCTTTAGAGTGCCGAGTTTATCACTGCGCATGAAGAAATGACCACCTCCAACGTTTGGTTTATGTTTTATAAGCATTTTTAATTTTATTGCTTAAATCGCATTTTCTCGGCGAGCTGAGCACTTTTTCTGAATTGTGCCGCTCCCGTCACTCTGGTTAGGTTGGCATGGAAAAAAACGCTCTCGGGTGCTTTAGAGTGCCGAGTTTATCACTGTGCATGAAGAAATGACCACCTCCAACGTTTGGTTTATGTTTTATAAGCATTTTTAATTTTATTGCTTAAATCGCATTTTCTCGGCGAGCTGAGCACTTTTTCTGAATTGTGCCGCTCCCGTCACTCTGGTTAGGTTGGCATCGAAAAAAACGCTCTCGGGTGCTTTAGAGTGCCGAGTTTATCACTGCGCATGAAGAAATGACCACCTCCAACGTTTGGTTTATGTTTTATAAGCATTTTTAATTTTATTGCTTAAATCGCATTTTCTCGGCGAGCTGAGCACTTTTTCTGAATTGTGCCGCTCCCGTCACTCTGGTTAGGTTGGCATGGAAAAAAACGCTCTCGGGTGCTTTAGAGTGCCGAGTTTATTACTGCGTAATAAGAAATGACCATCTACAACGTTTGGTTTATGTTTTATAAGCATTTTTAATTTTATTGCTTAAATCGCATTTTCTCGGCGAGCTGAGCACTTTTTCTGAATTGTGCCGCTCCCGTCACTCTGTTTAGGTTGGCATGGAAAAAAACGCTCTCGGGTGCTTTAGAGTGCCGAGTTTATCACTGCGCATGAAGAAAAGACCACCTCCAACGTTTGGTTTATGTTTTATAAGCATTTTTAATTTTATTGCTTAAATCGCATTTTCTCGGCGAGCTGAGCGCTTTTTCTGTATTGTGCCGCTCCCGTCACTCTGGTTAGGTTGGCATCGAAAAAACGCTCTCGGGTGCTTTAGAGTGCCGAGTTTATTACTGCGTAATAAGAAATGACCATTTACAACGTTTGGTTTATGTTTTATAAGCATTTTTAATTTTATTGCTTAAATCGCATTTTCTCGGCGAGCTGAGCACTTTTTCTGAATTGTGTCGCTCCCGTCACTCTGGTTAGGTTGGCATCGAAAAAAACGCTCTCGGGTGCTTTAGAGTGCCGAGTTTATCACTGTGCATGAAGAAATGACCACCTCCAACGTTTGGTTTATGTTTTATAAGCATTTTTAATTTTATTGCTTAAATCGCATTTTCTCGGCGAGCTGAGCGCTTTTTCTGAATTGTGCCGCTCCCGTCACTCTGGTTAGGTTGGCATCGAAAAAAACGCTCTCGGGTGCTTTAGAGTGCCGAGTTTATCACTGCGCATGAAGAAATGACCACCTCCAACGTTTGGTTTATGTTTTATAAGCATTTTTAATTTTATTGCTTAAATCGCATTTTCTCGGCGAGCTGAGCACTTTTTCTGAATTGTGCCGCTCCCGTCACTCTGGTTAGGTTGGCATGGAAAAAAACGCTCTCGGGTGCTTTAGAGTGCCGAGTTTATCACTGCGCATGAAGAAATGACCACCTCCAACGTTTGGTTTATGTTTTATAAGCATTTTTAATTTTATTGCTTAAATCGCATTTTCTCGGCGAGCTGAGCACTTTTTCTGAATTGTGCCGCTCCCGTCACTCTGGTTAGGTTGGCATGGAAAAAAACGCTCTCGGGTGCTTTAGAGTGCCGAGTTTATTACTGCGTAATAAGAAATGACCATCTACAACGTTTGGTTTATGTTTTATAAGCATTTTAAATTTTATTGCTTAAATTGCATTTTCTCGGCGAGCTGAGCACTTTTTCTGAATTGTGCCGCTCCCGTCACTCTGGTTAGGTTGGCATCGAAAAAAACGCTCTCGGGTGCTTTAGAGTGCCGAGTTTATCACTGCGCATGAAGAAATGACCACCTCCAACGTTTGGTTTATGTTTTATAAGCATTTTTAATTTTATTGCTTAAATCGCATTTTCTCGGCGAGCTGAGCACTTTTTCTGAATTGTGCCGCTCCCGTCACTCTGGTTAGGTTGGCATGGAAAAAAACGCTCTCGGGTGCTTTAGAGTGCCGAGTTTATCACTGCACATGAAGAAATGACCACCTCCAACGTTTGGTTTATGTTTTATAAGCATTTTTAATTGTATTGCTTAAATCGCATTTTCTCGGCGAGCTGAGCACTTTTTCTGAATTGTGCCGCTCCCGTCACTCTGGTTAGGTTGGCATGGAAAAAAACGCTCTCGGGTGCTTTAGAGTGCCGAGTTTATTACTGCGTAATAAGAAATGACCATCTACAACGTTTGGTTTATGTTTTATAAGCATTTTTAATTTTATTGCTTAAATCGCATTTTCTCGGCGAGCTGAGCACTTTTTCTGAATTGTGCCGCTCCCGTCACTGTGGTTAGGTTGGCATCGAAAAAAACGCTCTCGGGTGCTTTAGAGTGCCGAGTTTATCACTGCGCATGAAGAAATGACCACCTCCAACGTTTGGTTTATGTTTTATAAGCATTTTTAATTTTATTGCTTAAATCGCATTTTCTCGGCGAGCTGAGCACTTTTTCTGAATTGTGCGGCTCCCGTCACTCTGGTTAGGTTGGCATGGAAAAAAACGCTCTCGGGTGCTTTAGAGTGCCGAGTTTATCACCGCGCATGAAGAAATGACCACCTCCAACGTTTGGTTTATGTTTTATAAGCATTTTTAATTTTATTGCTTAAATCGCATTTTCTCGGCGAGCTGAGCGCTTTTTCTGAATTGTGCCGCTCCCGTCACTCTGGTTAGGTTGGCATCGAATAAAACGCTCTCGGGTGCTTTAGAGTGCCGAGTTTATCACTGCGCATGAAGAAATGACCACCTCCAACGTTTGGTTTATGTTTTATAAGCATTTTTAATTTTATTGCTTAAATCGCATTTTCTCGGCGAGCTGAGCACTTTTTCTGAATTGTGCCGCTCCCGTCACTCTGGTTAGGTTGGCATGGAAAAAAACGCTCTCGGGTGCTTTAGAGTGCCGAGTTCATTACTGCGTAATAAGAAATGACCATCTACAACGTTTGGTTTATGTTTTATAAGCATTTTTAATTTTATTGCTTAAATCGCATTTTCTCGGCGAGCTGAGCACTTTTTCTGAATTGTGCCGCTCCCGTCACTCTGGTTAGGTTGGCATGGAAAAAAATGCTCTCGGGTGCTTTAGAGTGCCGAGTTTATCACTGCGCATGAAGAAATGACCACCTCCAACGTTTGGTTTATGTTTTATAAGCATTTTTAATTTTATTGCTTAAATCGCATTTTCTCGGCGAGCTGAGCACTTTTTCTGAATTGTGACGCTCCCGTCACTCTGGTTAGGTTGGCATGGAAAAAAACGCTCTCGGGTGCTTTAGAGTGCCGAGTTTATCACTGCGCATGAAGAAATGACCACCTCCAACGTTTGGTTTATGTTTTATAAGCATTTTTAATTTTATTGCTTAAATCGCATTTTCTCGGCGAGCTGAGCACTTTTTCTGAATTGTGCCGCTCCCGTCACTCTGGTTAGGTTGGCATCGAAAAAAACGCTCTCGGGTGCTTTAGAGTGCCGAGTTTATCACTGCGCATGAAGAAATGACCTCCTCCAACGTTTGGTTTATGTTTTATAAGCATTTTTAATTTTATTGCTTAAATCGCATTTTCTCGGCGAGCTGAGCACTTTTTCTGAATTGTGCCGCTCCCGTCACTCTGGTTAGGTTGGCATGGAAAAAAACGCTCTCGGGTGCTTTAGAGTGCCGAGTTTATCACTGTGCATGAAGAAATGACCACCTCCAACGTTTGGTTTATGTTTTATAAGCATTTTTAATTTTATTGCTTAAATCGCATTTTCTCGGCGAGCTGAGCACTTTTTCTGAATTGTGCCGCTCCCGTCACTCTGGTTAGGTTGGCATCGAAAAAAACGCTCTCGGGTGCTTTAGAGTGCCGAGTTTATCACTGCGCATGAAGAAATGACCACCTCCAACGTTTGGTTTATGTTTTATAAGCATTTTTAATTTTATTGCTTAAATCGCATTTTCTCGGCGAGCTGAGCACTTTTTCTGAATTGTGCCGCTCCCGTCACTCTGGTTAGGTTGGCATGGAAAAAAACGCTCTCGGGTGCTTTAGAGTGCCGATTTAATTACTGCGTAATAAGAAATGACCATCTACAACGTTTGGTTTATGTTTTATAAGCATTTTTAATTTTATTGCTTAAATCGCATTTTCTCGGCGAGCTGAGCACTTTTTCTGAATTGTGCCGCTCCCGTCACTCTGTTTAGGTTGGCATGGAAAAAAACGCTCTCGGGTGCTTTAGAGTGCCGAGTTTATCACTGCGCATGAAGAAAAGACCACCTCCAACGTTTGGTTTATGTTTTATAAGCATTTTTAATTTTATTGCTTAAATCGCATTTTCTCGGCGAGCTGAGCGCTTTTTCTGTATTGTGCCGCTCCCGTCACTCTGGTTAGGTTGGCATCGAAAAAAACGCTCTCGGGTGCTTTAGAGTGCCGAGTTTATTACTGCGTAATAAGAAATGACCATTTACAACGTTTGGTTTATGTTTTATAAGCATTTTTAATTTTATTGCTTAAATCGCATTTTCTCGGCGAGCTGAGCACTTTTTCTGAATTGTGCCGCTCCCGTCACTCTGGTTAGGTTGGCATCGAAAAAAACGCTCTCGGGTGCTTTAGAGTGCCGAGTTTATCACTGTGCATGAAGAAATGACCACCTCCAACGTTTGGTTTATGTTTTATAAGCATTTTTAATTTTATTGCTTAAATCGCATTTTCTCGGCGAGCTGAGCGCTTTTTCTGAATTGTGCCGCTCCCGTCACTCTGGTTAGGTTGGCATCGAAAAAAACGCTCTCGGGTGCTTTAGAGTGCCGAGTTTATTACTGCGTAATAAGAAATGACCATCTACAACGTTTGGTTTATGTTTTATAAGCATTTTTAATTTTATTGCTTAAATCACATTTTCTCTGCGAGCTGAGCACTTTTTCTGAATTGTGCCGCTCCCGTCACTCTGGTTAGGTTGGCATCGAAAAAAACGCTCTCGGGTGCTTTAGAGTGCCGAGTTTATCACTGCGCATGAAGAAATGACCACCTCCAACGTTTGGTTTATGTTTTATAAGCATTTTTAATTTTATTGCTTAAATCGCATTTTCTCGGCGAGCTGAGCACTTTTTCTGAATTGTGCCGCTCCCGTCACTCTGGTTAGGTTGGCATCGAAAAAAACGCTCTCGGGTGCTTTAGAGTGCCGAGTTTATCACTGTGCATGAAGAAATGACCACCTCCAACGTTTGGTTTATGTTTTATAAGCATTTTTAATTTTATTGCTTAAATCGCATTTTCTCGGCGAGCTGAGCGCTTTTTCTGAATTGTGCCGCTCCCGTCACTCTGGTTAGGTTGGCATCGAAAAAAACGCTCTCGGGTGCTTTAGAGTGCCGAGTTTATCACTGCGCATGAAGAAATGACCACCTCCAACGTTTGGTTTATGTTTTATAAGCATTTTTAATTTTATTGCTTAAATCGCATTTTCTCGGCGAGCTGAGCACTTTTTCTGAATTGTGCCGCTCCCGTCACTCTGGTTAGGTTGGCATCGAAAAAAACGCTCTCGGGTGCTTTAGAGTGCCGAGTTTATCACTGCGCATGAAGAAATGACCACCTCCAACGTTTGGTTTATGTTTTATAAGCATTTTTAATTTTATTGCTTAAATCGCATTTTCTCGGCGAGCTGAGCACTTTTTCTGAATTGTGCCGCTCCCGTCACTCTGGTTAGGTTGGCATGGAAAAAAACGCTCTCGGGTGCTTTAGAGTGCCGAGTTTATTACTGCGTAATAAGAAATGACCATCTACAACGTTTGGTTTATGTTTTATAAGCATTTTTAATTTTATTGCTTAAATCGCATTTTCTCGGCGAGCTGAGCACTTTTTCTGAATTGTGCCGCTCCCGTCACTCTGTTTAGGTTGGCATGGAAAAAAACGCTCTCGGGTGCTTTAGAGTGCCGAGTTTATCACTGCGCATGAAGAAAAGACCACCTCCAACGTTTGGTTTATGTTTTATAAGCATTTTTAATTTTATTGCTTAAATCGCATTTTCTCGGCGAGCTGAGCGCTTTTTCTGTATTGTGCCGCTCCCGTCACTCTGGTTAGGTTGGCATCGAAAAAACGCTCTCGGGTGCTTTAGAGTGCCGAGTTTATTACTGCGTAATAAGAAATGACCATTTACAACGTTTGGTTTATGTTTTATAAGCATTTTTAATTTTATTGCTTAAATCGCATTTTCTCGGCGAGCTGAGCGCTTTTTCTGAATTGTGCCGCTCCCGTAACTCTGGTTAGGTTGGCATCGAAAAAAACGCTCTCGGGTGCTTTAGAGTGCCGAGTTTATCACTGCGCATGAAGAAATGACCACTTCCAACGTTTGGTTTATGTTTTATAAGCATTTTTAATTTTATTGCTTAAATCGCATTTTCTCGGCGAGCTGAGCACTTTTTCTGAATTGTGCCGCTCCCGTCACTCTGGTTAGGTTGGCATCGAAAAAAACGCTCTCGGGTGCTCTAGAGTGCCGAGTTTACTACTGCGCATTAAAAAATGACCACCTCCAACGTTTGGTTTATGTTTTATAAGCATTTTTAATTTTATTGCTTAAATCGCATTTTCTCGGCGAGCTGAGCACTTTTTCTGAATTGTGCCGCTCCCGTCACTCTGGTTAGGTTGGCATCGAAAAAAACGCTCTCGGGTGCTTTAGAGTGCCGAGTTTATTACTGCGCATTAAGAAATGACCACCTCCAACGTTTGGTTTATGTTTTATAAGCATTTTTAATTTTATTGCTTAAATCGCATTTTCTCGGCGAGCTGAGCACTTTTTCTGAATTGTGCCGCTCCCGTCACTCTGGTTAGGTTGGCATCGACAAAAACGCTCTCGGGTGCTTTAGAGTGCCGAGTTATTCACTGCGCATGAAGAAATGACCACCTCCAACGTTTGGTTTATGTTTTAAAAGCATTTTTAATTTTATTGCTTAAATCGCATTTTCTCGGCGAGCTGAGCACTTTTTCTGAATTGTGCCGCTCCCGTCACTCTGGTTAGGTTGGCATCGAAAAAAACGCTCTCGGGTGCTTTAGAGTGCCGAGTTTATCACTGCGCATGAAGAAATGACCACCTCCAACGTTTGGTTTATGTTTTATAAGCATTTTTAATTTTATTGCTTAAATCGCATTTTCTCGGCGAGCTGAGCGCTTTTTCTGAATTGTGCCGCTCCCGTCACTCTGGTTAGGTTGGCATCGAAAAAAACGCTCTCGGGTGCTTTAGAGTGCCGAGTTATTCACTGCGCATGAAGAAATGACCACCTCCAATGTTTGGTTTATGTTTAATAAGCATTTTTAATTTTATTGCTTAAATCGCATTTTCTCGGCGAGCTGAGCGCTTTTTCTGAATTGTGCCGCTCCCGTCACTCTGGTTAGGTTGGCATCGAAAAAAACGCTCTCGGGTGCTTTAGAGTGCCGAGTTATTCACTGCGCATGAAGAAATGACCACCTCCAACGTTTGGTTTATGTTTAATAAGCATTTTTAATTTTATTGCTTAAATCGCATTTTCTCGGCGAGCTGAGCACTTTTTCTGAATTGTGCCGCTCCCGTCACTCTGGTTAGGTTGGCATCGAAAAAAACGCTCTCGGGTGCTTTAGAGTGCCGAGTTTATTACTGCGCATTAAGAAATGACCACCTCCAACGTTTGGTTTATGTTTTATAAGCATTTTTAATTTTATTGCTTAAATCGCATTTTCTCGGCGAGCTGAGCGGTTTTTCTGAATTGTGCCGCTCCCGTCACTCTGGTTAGGTTGGCATCGAAAAAAACGCTCTCGGGTGCTTTAGAGTGCCGAGTTATTCACTGCGCATGAAGAAATGACCACCTCCAACGTTTGGTTTGTGTTTAATAAGCATTTTTAATTTTATTGCTCAAATCGCATTTTCTCGGCGAGCTGAGCACTTTTTCTGAATTGTGCCGCTCCCGTCACTCTGGTTAGGTTGGCATCGAAAAAAACGCTCTCGGGTGCTTTAGAGTGCCGAGTTTATTACTGCGCATTAAGAAATGACCACCTCCAACGTTTGGTTTATGTTTTATAAGCATTTTTAATTTTATTGCTTAAATCGCATTTTCTCGGCGAGCTGAGCGCTTTTTCTGAATTGTGCCGCTCCCGTCACTCTGGTTAGGTTGGCATCGAAAAAAACGCTTTCGGGTGCTTTAGAGTGCCGAGTTATTCACTGCGCATGAAGAAATGACCACCTCCAACTTTTGGTTTATGTTTACTAAGCATTTTTAATTTTATTGCTTAAATCGCATTTTCTCGGCGAGCTGAGCACCTTTTCTGAATTGTGCCGCTCCCGTCACTCTGGTTAGGTTGGCATCGAAAAAAACGCTCTCGGGTGCTTTAGAGTGCCGAGTTTATTACTGCGCATTAAGAAATGACCACCTCCAACGTTTGGTTTATGTTTTATAAGCATTTTTAATTTTATTGCTTAAATCGCATTTTCTCGGCGAGCTGAGCACTTCTTCTGAATTGTGCCGCTCCCGTCACTCTGGTTAGGTTGGCATCGAAAAAAACGCTCTCGGGTGCTTTAGAGTGCCGAGTTTATCACTGCGCATGAAGAAATGACCACCTCCAACGTTTGGTTTATGTTTAATAAGCATTTTTAATTTTATTGCTTAAATCGCATTTTCTCGGCGAGCTGAGCACTTTTTCTGAATTGTGCCGCTCCCGTCACTCTGGTTAGGTTGGCATCGAAAAAAACGCTCTCGGGTGCTTTAGAGTGCCGACTTTATCACTGCGCATGAAGAAATGACCACCTCAAACGTTTGGTTTATGTTTTATAAGCATTTTTAATTTTATTGCTTAAATCGCATTTTCTCGGCGAGCTGAGCACTTTTTCTGAATTGTGCCGCTCCCGTCACTCTGGTTAGGTTGGCATCGAAAAAAACGCTCACGGGTGCTTTAGAGTGCCGAGTTTATTACTGCGCATTAAGAAATGACCACCTCCAACGTTTGGTTTATGTTTTATAAGCATTTTTAATTTTATTGCTTAAATCGCATTTTCTCGGCGAGCTGAGCACTTTTTCTGAATTGTTCCGCTCCCGTCACTCTGGTTAGGTTGGCATCGAAAAAAACGCTCTCGGGTGCTTTAGAGTGCCGAGTTATTCACTGCGCATGAAGAAATGACCACCTCCAACGTTTGGTTTATGTTTTATAAGCATTTTTAATTTTATTGCTTAAATCGCATTTTCTCGGCGAGCTGAGCACTTTTTCTGAATTGTGCCGCTCCCGTCACTCTGGTTAGGTTGGCATCGAAAAAAACGCTCTCGGGTGCTTTAGAGTGCCGAGTTTATCACTGCGCATGAAGAAATGACCACCTCCAACGTTTGGTTTATGTTTTATAAGCATTTTTAATTGTATTGCTTAAATCGCATTTTCTCGGCGAGCTGAGCGCTTTTTCTGAATTGTGCCGCTCCCGTCACTCTGGTTAGGTTGGCATCGAAAAAAACGCTCTCGGGTGCTTTAGAGTGCCGAGTTTATCACTGCACATGAAGAAATGACCACCTCCAACGTTTGGTTTATGTTTTATAAGCATTTTTAATTTTATTGCTTAAATCGCATTTTCTCGGCGAGCTGAGCGCTTTTTCTGAATTGTGCCGCTCCCGTAACTCTGGTTAGGTTGGCATCGAAAAAAACGCTCTCGGGTGCTTTAGAGTGCCGAGTTTATCACTGCGCATGAAGAAATGACCACTTCCAACGTTTGGTTTATGTTTTATAAGCATTTTTAATTTTATTGCTTAAATCGCATTTTCTCGGCGAGCTGAGCACTTTTTCTGAATTGTGCCGCTCCCGTCACTCTGGTTAGGTTGGCATCGAAAAAAAACGCTCTCGGGTGCTTTAGAGTGCCGAGTTTATTACTGCGCATTAAGAAATGACCACCTCCAACGTTTGGTTTATGTTTTATAAGCATTTTTAATTTTATTGCTTAAGTCGCATTTTCTCGGCGAGCTGAGCACTTTTTCTGAATTGTGCCGCTCCCGTCACTCTGGTTAGGTTGGCATCGACAAAAACGCTCTCGGGTGCTTTAGAGTGCCGAGTTATTCACTGCGCATGAAGAAATGACCACCTCCAACGTTTGGTTTATGTTTTAAAAGCATTTTTAATTTTATTGCTTAAATCGCATTTTCTCGGCGAGCTGAGCACTTTTTCTGAATTGTGCCGCTCCCGTCACTCTGGTTAGGTTGGCATCGAAAAAAACGCTCTCGGGTGCTTTAGAGTGCCGAGTTTATCACTGCGCATGAAGAAATGACCACCTCCAACGTTTGGTTTATGTTTTATAAGCATTTTTAATTTTATTGCTTAAATCGCATTTTCTCGGCGAGCTGAGCGCTTTTTCTGAATTGTGCCGCTCCCGTCACTCTGGTTAGGTTGGCATCGAAAAAAACGCTTTCGGGTGCTTTAGAGTGCCGAGTTATTCACTGCGCATGAAGAAATGACCACCTCCAACGTTTGGTTTATGTTTAATAAGCATTTTTAATTTTATTGCTTAAATCGCATTTTCTCGGCGAGCTGAGCGCTTTTTCTGAATTGTGCCGCTCCCGTCACTCTGGTTAGGTTGGCATCGAAAAAAACGCTCTCGGGTGCTTTAGAGTGCCGAGTTTATTACTGCGCATTAAGAAATGACCACCTCCAACGTTTGGTTTATGTTTTATAAGCATTTTTAATTTTATTGCTTAAATCGCATTTTCTCGGCGAGCTGAGCACTTTTTCTGAATTGTGCCGCTCCCGTCACTCTGGTTAGGTTGGCATCGAAAAAAACCCTCTCGGGTGCTTTAGAGTGCCGAGTTTATCACTGCGCATGAAGAAATGACCACCTCCAACGTTTGGTTTATGTTTAATAAGCATTTTTAATTTTATTGCTTAAATCGCATTTTCTCGGCGAGCTGAGCACTTTTTCTGAATTGTGCCGCTCCCGTCACTCTGGTTAGGTTGGCATCGAAAAAAACGCTCTCGGGTGCTTTAGAGTGCCGACTTTATCACTGCGCATGAA
Organism: Syngnathus typhle; assembly: GCF_033458585.1. Taxonomy (NCBI): domain Eukaryota; kingdom Metazoa; phylum Chordata; class Actinopteri; order Syngnathiformes; family Syngnathidae; genus Syngnathus; species Syngnathus typhle. Next base: position 121,253 of record NW_026872043.1, read on the forward strand.
GAAATGACCACCTCCAACGTTTGGTTTATGTTTTATAAGCATTTTTAATTTTATTGCTTAAATCGCATTTTCTCGGCGAGCTGAGCACTTTTTCTGAATTGTGCCGCTCCCGTCACTCTGGTTAGGTTGGCATCGAAAAAAACGCTCACGGGTGCTTTAGAGTGCCGAGTTTATTACTGCGCATTAAGAAATGACCACCTCCAACGTTTGGTTTATGTTTTATAAGCATTTTTAATTTTATTGCTTAAATCGCATTTTCTCGGCGAGCTGAGCACTTTTTCTGAATTGTGCCGCTCCCGTCACTCTGGTTAGGTTGGCATCGAAAAAAACGCTCTCGGGTGCTTTAGAGTGCCGAGTTATTCACTGCGCATGAAGAAATGACCACCTCCAACGTTTGGTTTATGTTTTATAAGCATTTTTAATTTTATTGCTTAAATCGCATTTTCTCGGCGAGCTGAGCACTTTTTCTGAATTGTGCCGCTCCCGTCACTCTGGTTAGGTTGGCATCGAAAAAAACGCTCTCGGGTGCTGTAGAGTGCCGAGTTTATCACTGCGCATGAAGAAATGACCACCTCCAACGTTTGGTTTATGTTTTATAAGCATTTTTAATTTTATTGCTTAAATCGCATTTTCTCGGCGAGCTGAGCGCTTTTTCTGAATTGTGCCGCTCCCGTCACTCTGGTTAGGTTGGCATCGAAAAAAACGCTCTCGGGTGCTTTAGAGTGCCGAGTTATTCACTGCGCATGAAGAAATGACCACCTCCAATGTTTGGTTTATGTTTAATAAGCATTTTTAATTTTATTGCTTAAATCGCATTTTCTCGGCGAGCTGAGCGCTTTTTCTGAATTGTGCCGCTCCCGTCACTCTGGTTAGGTTGGCATCGAAAATAACGCTCTCGGGTGCTTTAGAGTGCCGAGTTATTCACTGCGCATGAAGAAATGACCACCTCCAACATTTGGTTTATGTTTAATAAGCATTTTTAATTTTATTGCTTAAATCGCATTTTCTCGGCGAGCTGAGCACTTTTTCTGAATTGTGCCGCTCCCGTCACTCTGGTTAGGTTGGCATCGAAAAAAATTCTCTCGGGTGCTTTAGAGTGCCGAGTTTATTACTGCGCATTAGGAAATGACCACCTCCAACGTTTGGTTTATGTTTTATAAGCATTTTTAATTTTATTGCTTAAATCGCATTTTCTCGGCGAGCTGAGCGCTTTTTCTGAATTGTGCCGCTCCCGTCACTCTGGTTAGGTTGGCATCGAAAAAAACGCTCTCGGGTGCTTTAGAGTGCCGAGTTTATTACTGCGCATTAAGAAATGACCACCTCCAACGTTTGGTTTATGTTTTATAAGCATTTTTAATTTTATTGCTTAAATCGCATTTTCTCGGCGAGCTGAGCACTTTTTCTGAATTGTGCCGCTCCCGTCACTCTGGTTAGGTTGGCATCGAAAAAAACGCTCTCGGGTGCTTTAGAGTGCCGAGTTATTCACTGCGCATGAAGAAATGACCACCTCCAACGTTTGGTTTATGTTTTATAAGCATTTTTAATTTTATTGCTTAAATCGCATTTTCTCGGCGAGCTGAGCACTTTTTCTGAATTGTGCCGCTCCCGTCACTCTGGTTAGGTTGGCATCGAAAAAAACGCTCTCGGGTGCTTTAGAGTGCCGAGTTTATCACTGCGCATGAAGAAATGACCACCTCCAACGTTTGGTTTATGTTTTATAAGCATTTTTAATTTTATTGCTTAAATCGCATTTTCTCGGCGAGCTGAGCGCTTTTTCTGAATTGTGCCGCTCCCGTCACTCTGGTTAGGTTGGCATCGAAAAAAACGCTCTCGGGTGCTTTAGAGTGCCGAGTTATTCACTGCGCATGAAGAAATGACCACCTCCAACGTTTGGTTTATGTTTTATAAGCATTTTTAATTTTATTGCTTAAATCGCATTTTCTCGGCGAGCTGAGCACTTTTTCTGAATTGTGCCGCTCCCGTCACTCTGGTTAGGTTGGCATCGAAAAAAACGCTCTCGGGTGCTTTAGAGTGCCGAGTTTATTACTGGGCATTAAGAAATGACCACCTCCAACGTTTGGTTTATGTTTTATAAGCATTTTTAATTTTATTGCTTAAATCGCATTTTCTCGGCGAGCTGAGCGCTTTTTCTGAATTGTGCCGCTCCCGTCACTCTGGTTAGGTTGGCATCGAAAAAAACGCTTTCGGATGCTTTAGAGTGCCGAGTTATTCACTGCGCATGAAGAAATGACCACCTCCAACGTTTGGTTTATGTTTAATAAGCATTTTTAATTTTATTGCTTAAATCGCATTTTCTCGGCGAGCTGAGCACTTTTTCTGAATTGTGCCGCTCCCGTCACTCTGGTTAGGTTGGCATCGAAAAAAACGCTCTCGGGTGCTTTAGAGTGCCGAGTTTATTACTGCGCATTAAGAAATGACCACCTCCAACGTTTGGTTTATGTTTTATAAGCATTTTTAATTTTATTGCTTAAATCGCATTTTCTCGGCGAGCTGAGCACTTCTTCTGAATTGTGCCGCTCCCGTCACTCTGGTTAGGTTGGCATCGAAAAAAACGCTCTCGGGTGCTTTAGAGTGCCGAGTTTATCACTGCGCATGAAGAAATGACCACCTCCAACGTTTGGTTTATGTTTAATAAGCATTTTTAATTTTATTGCTTAAATCGCATTTTCTCGGCGAGCTGAGCACTTTTTCTGAATTGTGCCGCTCCCGTCACTCTGGTTAGGTTGGCATCGAAAAAAACGCTCTCGGGTGCTTTAGAGTGCCGAGTTTATCACTGCGCATGAAGAAATTACCACCTCCAACGTTTGGTTTATGTTTTATAAGCATTTTTAATTTTATTGCTTAAATCGCATTTTCTCGGCGAGCTGAGCGCTTTTTCTGAATTGTGCCTGTCCCGTCACTCTGGTTAGGTTGGCATCGAAAAAAACGCTCTCGGGTGCTTTAGAGTGCCGAGTTATTCACTGCGCATGAAGAAATGACCACCTCCAACGTTTGGTTTATGTTTAATAAGCATTTGCATTTTTAATTTTATTGCTTAAATCGCATTTTCTCGGCGAGCTGAGCGCTTTTTCTGAATTGTGCCGCTCCCGTCACTCTGGTTAGGTTGGCATCGAAAAAAACGCTCTCGGGTGCTTTAGAGTGCCGAGTTATTCACTGCGCATGAAGAAATGACAACCTCCAACGTTTGGTTTATGTTTAATAAGCATTTTTAATTTTATTGCTTAAATCCCATTTTCTCGGCGAGCTGAGCACTTTTTCTGAATTGTGCCGCTCCCGTCACTCTGGTTAGGTTGGCATAAAAAAAAACGCTCTCGGGTGCTTTAGAGTGCCGAGTTTATTACTGCGCATTAAGAAATGACCACCTCCAACGTTTGGTTTATGTTTTATAAGCATTTTTAATTTTATTGCTTAAATCGCATTTTCTCGGCGAGCTGAGCGCTTTTTCTGAATTGTGCCGCTCCCGTCACTCTGGTTAGGTTGGCATCGAAAAAAACGCTCTCGGGTGCTTTAGAGTGCCGAGTTTATTACTGCGCATTAAGAAATGACCACCTCCAACGTTTGGTTTATGTTTTATAAGCATTTTTAATTTTATTGCTTAAATCGCATTTTCTCGGCGAGCTGAGCACTTTTTCTGAATTGTGCCGCTCCCGTCACTCTGGTTAGGTTGGCATCGAAAAAAACGCTCACGGGTGCTTTTGAGTGCCGAGTTTATTACTGCGCATTAAGAAATGACCACCTCCAACGTTTGGTTTATGTTTTATAAGCATTTTTAATTTTATTGCTTAAATCGCATTTTCTCGGCGAGCTGAGCACTTTTTCTGAATTGTGCCGCTCCCGTCACTCTGGTTAGGTTGGCATCGAAAAAAACGCTCTCGGGTGATTTAGAGTGCCGAGTTATTCACTGCGCATGGAGAAATGACCACCTCCAACGTTTGGTTTATGTTTTATAAGCATTTTTAATTTTATTGCTTAAATCGCATTTTCTCGGCGAGCTGAGCACTTTTTCTGAATTGTGCCGCTCCCGTCACTCTGGTTAGGTTGGCATCGAAAAAAACGCTCTCGGGTGCTTTAGAGTGCCGAGTTTATCACTGCGCATGAAGAAATGACCACCTCCAACGTTTGGTTTATGTTTTATAAGCATTTTTAATTTTATTGCTTAAATCGCATTTTCTCGGCGAGCTGAGCGCTTTTTCTGAATTGTGCCGCTCCCGTCACTCTGGTTAGGTTGGCATCGAAAAAAACGCTCTCGGGTGCTTTAGAGTGCCGAGTTTATCACTGCGCATGAAGAAATGACCACCTCCAACGTTTGGTTTATGTTTTATAAGCATTTTTAATTTTATTGCTTAAATCGCATTTTCTCGGCGAGCTGAGCGCTTTTTCTGAATTGTGCCGCTCCCGTAACTCTGGTTAGGTTGGCATCGAAAAAAACGCTCTCGGGTGCTTTAGAGTGCCGAGTTTATCACTGCGCATGAAGAAATGACCACTTCCAACGTTTGGTTTATGTTTTATAAGCATTTTTAATTTTATTGCTTAAATCGCATTTTCTCGGCGAGCTGAGCGCTTTTTCTGAATTGTGCCGCTCCCGTAACTCTAGTTAGGTTGGCATCGAAAAAAACGCTCTCGGGTGCTTTAGAGTGCCGAGTTTATCACTGCGCATGAAGAAATGACCACTTCCAACGTTTGGTTTGTTTTATAAGCATTTTTAATTTTATTGCTTAAATCGCATTTTCTCGGCGAGCTGAGCACTTTTTCTGAATTGTGCCGCTCCCGTCACTCTGGTTAGGTTGGCATCGAAAAAAACGCTCTCGGGTGCTCTAGAGTGCTGAGTTTATTACTGCGCATTAAGAAATGACCACCTCCAACGTTTGGTTTATGTTTTATAAGCATTTTTAATTTTATTGCTTAAATCGCATTTTCTCGGCGAGCTGAGCACTTTTTCTGAATTGTGCCGCTCCCGTCACTCTGGTTAGGTTGGCATCGAAAAAAACGCTCTCGGGTGCTTTAGAGTGCCGAGTTATTCACTGCGCATGAAGAAATGACCACCTCCAACGTTTGGTTTATGTTTTATAAGCATTTTTAATTTTATTGCTTAAATCGCATTTTCTCGGCGAGCTGAGCACTTTTTCTGAATTGTGCCGCTCCCGTCACTCTGGTTAGGTTGGCATCGAAAAAAACGCTCTCGGGTGCTTTAGAGTGCCGAGTTTATCACTGCGCATGAAGAAATGACCACCTCCAACGTTTGGTTTATGTTTTATAAGCATTTTTAATTTTATTGCTTAAATCGCATTTTCTCGGCGAGCTGAGCGCTTTTTCTGAATTGTGCCGCTCCCGTCACTCTGGTTAGGTTGGCATCGAAAAAAACGGTCTCGGGTGCTTTAGAGTGCCGAGTTATTCACTGCGCATGAAGAAATGACCACCTCCAACGTTTGGTTTATGTTTAATAAGCATTTTTAATTTTATTGCTTAAATCGCATTTTCTCGGCGAGCTGAGCGCTTTTTCTGAATTGTGCCGCTCCCGTCACTCTGGTTAGGTTGGCATCGAAAAAAACGCTCTCGGGTGCTTTAGAGTGCCGAGTTATTCACTGCGCATGAAGAAATGACCACAACGTTTGGTTTATGTGTAATAAGCATTTTTAATTTTATTGCTTAAATCGCATTTTCTCGGCGAGCTGAGCACTTTTTCTGAATTGTGCCGCTCCCGTCACTCTGGTTAGGTTGGCATCGAAAAAAACGCTATCGGGTGCTTTAGAGTGCCGAGTTATTCACTGCGCATGAAGAAATGACCACCTCCAACGTTTGGTTTATGTTTAATAAGCATTTTTAATTTTATTGCTTAAATCGCATTTTCTCGGCGAGCTGAGCACTTTTTCTGAATTGTGCCGCTCCCGTCACTCTGGTTAGGTTGGCATCGAAAAAAACGCTCTCGGGTGCTTTAGAGTGCCGAGTTTATTACTGCGCATTAAGAAATGACCACCTCCAACGTTTGGTTTATGTTTTATAAGCATTTTTAATTTTATTGCTTAAATCGCATTTTCTCGGCGAGCTGAGCGCTTTTTCCGAATTGTGCCGCTCCCGTCACTCTGGTTAGGTTGGCATCGAAAAAAACGCTCTCGGGTGCTTTAGAGTGCCGAGTTATTCACTGCGCATGAAGAAATGACCACCTCCAACGTTTGGTTTATGTTTAATAAGCATTTTTAATTTTATTGCTTAAATCGCATTTTCTCGGCGAGCTGAGCACTTTTTCTGAATTGTGCCGCTCCCGTCACTCTGGTTAGGTTGGCATCGAAAAAAACGCTCTCGGGTGCTTTAGAGTGCCGAGTTTATTACTGCGCATTAAGAAATGACCACCTCCAACGTTTGGTTTAAGTTTTATAAGCATTTTTAATTTTATTGCTTAAATCGCATTTTCTCGGCGAGCTGAGCACTTTTTCTGAATTGTGCCGCTCCCGTCACTCTGGTTAGGTTGGCATCGAAAAAAACGCTCTCGGGTGCTTTAGAGTGCCGAGTTATTCACTGCGCACGAAGAAATGACCACCTCCAACGTTTGGTTTATGTTTTATAAGCATTTTTAATTTTATTGCTTAAATCGCATTTTCTCGGCGAGCTGAGCGCTTTTTCTGAATTGTGCCGCTCCCGTCACTCTGGTTAGGTTGGCATCGAAAAAAACGCTCTCGGGTGCTTTAGAGTGCCGAGTTTATTACTGCGCATTAAGAAATGACCACCTCCAACGTTTGGTTTATGTTTTATAAGCATTTTTAATTTTATTGCTTAAATCGCATTTTCTCGGCGAGCTGAGCACTTTTTCTGAATTGTGCCGCTCCCGTCACTCTGGTTAGGTTGGCATCGAAAAAAACGCTCTCGGGTGCTTTAGAGTGCCGAGTTTATTACTGCGCGTTAAGAAATGACCACCTCCAACGTTTGGTTTATGTTTTATAAGCATTTTTAATTTTATTGCTTAAATCGCATTTTCTCGGCGAGCTGAGCACTTTTTCTGAATTGTGCCGCTCCCGTCACTCTGGTTAGGTTGGCATCGAAAAAAACGCTCTCGGGTGCTGTAGAGTGCCGAGTTTATCACTGCGCATGAAGAAATGACCACCTCTAACGTTTGGTTTATGTTTTATAAGCATTTTTAATTTTATTGCTTAAGTCGCATTTTCTCGGCGAGCTGAGCGCTTTTTCTGAATTGTGCCGCTTCCGTCACTCTGGTTAGGTTGGCATCGAAAAAAACGCTCTCGCGTGCTTTAGAGTGCCGAGTTATTCACTGCGCATGAAGAAATGACCACCTCCAACGTTTGGTTTATGTTTTATAAGCATTTTTAATTTTATTGCTTAAATCGCATTTTCTCGGCGAGCTGAGCACTTTTTCTGAATTGTGCCGCTCCCGTCACTCTGGTTAGGTTGGCATCGAAAAAAACGCTCTCGGGTGCTTTAGAGTGCCGAGTTTATCACTGCGCATGAAGAAATGACCACCTCCAACGTTTGGTTTATGTTTTATAAGCATTTTTAATTTTATTGCTTAAATCGCATTTTCTCGGCGAGCTGAGCGCTTTTTCTGAATTGTGCCGCTCCCGTCACTCTGGTTAGGTTGGCATCGAAAAAAACGCTCTCGGGTGCTTTAGAGTGCCGAGTTATTCACTGCGCATGAAGAAATGACCACCTCCATTGTTTGGTTTATGTTTAATAAGCATTTTTAATTTTATTGCTTAAATCGCATTTTCTCGGCGAGCTGAGCGCTTTTTCTGAATTGTGCCGCTCCCGTCACTCTGGTTAGGTTGGCATCGAAAAAAACGCTCTCGGGTGCTTTAGAGTGCCGAGTTATTCACTGCGCATGAAGAAATGACCACCTCCAACGTTTGGTTTATGTTTAATAAGCATTTTTAATTTTATTGCTTAAATCGCATTTTCTCGGCGAGCTGAGCACTTTTTCTGAATTGTGCCGCTGTCGTCACTCTAGTTAGGTTGGCATCGAAAAAAACGCTCTCGGGTGCTTTAGAGTGCCGAGTTTATTACTGCGCATTAGGAAATGACCACCTCCAACGTTTGGTTTATGTTTTATAAGCATTTTTAATTTTATTGCTTAAATCGCATTTTCTCGGCGAGCTGTGCGCTTTTTCTGAATTGTGCCGCTCCCGTCACTCTGGTTAGGTTGGCATCGAAAAAAACGCTCTCGGGTGCTTTAGAGTGCCGAGTTTATTACTGCGCATTAAGAAATGACCACCTCCAACGTTTGGTTTATGTTTTATAAGCATTTTTAATTTTATTGCTTAAATCGCATTTTCTCGGCGAGCTGAGCACTTTTTCTGAATTGTGCCGCTCCCGTCACTCTGGTTAGGTTGGCATCGAAAAAAACGCTCTCGGGTGCTTTAGAGTGCCGAGTTTATTACTGCGCATTAAGAAATGACCACCTCCAACGTTTGGTTTATGTTTTATAAGCATTTTTAATTTTATTGCTTAAATCGCATTTTCTCGGCGAGCTGAGCACTTTTTCTGAATTGTGCCGCTCCCGTCACTCTGGTTAGGTTGGCATCGAAAAAAACGCTCTCGGGTGCTTTAGAGTGCCGAGTTTATTACTGCGCATTAAGAAATGACCACCTCCAACGTTTGGTTTATGTTTTATAAGCATTTTTAATTTTATTGCTTAAATCGCATTTTCTCGGCGAGCTGAGCACTTTTTCTGAATTGTGCCGCTCCCGTCACTCTGGTTAGGTTGGCATCGAAAAAAAACGCTCTCGGGTGCTTTAGAGTGCCGAGTTATTCACTGCGCATGAAGAAATGACCACCTCCAACGTTTGGTTTATGTTTTATAAGCATTTTTAATTTTATTGCTTAAATCGCATTTTCTCGGCGAGCTGAGCACTTTTTCTGAATTGTGCCGCTCCCGTCACTCTGGTTAGGTTGGCATCGAAAAAAACGCTCTCGGGTGCTTTAGAGTGCCGAGTTTATCACTGCGCATGAAGAAATGACCACCTCCAACGTTTGGTTTATGTTTTATAAGCATTTTTAATTTTATTGCTTAAATCGCATTTTCTCCGCGAGCTGAGCGCTTTTTCTGAATTGTGCCGCTCCCGTCACTCTGGTTAGGTTGGCATCGAAAAAAACGCTCTCGGGTGCTTTAGAGTGCCGAGTTTATTACTGCGCATTAAGAAATGACCACCTCCAACGTTTGGTTTATGTTTTATAAGCATTTTTAATTTTATTGCTTAAATCGCATTTTCTCGGCGAGCTGAGCACTTTTTCTGAATTGTGCCGCTCCCGTCACTCTGGTTAGGTTGGCATCGAAAAAAACGCTCTCGGGTGCTTTAGAGTGCCGAGTTTATTACTGCGCATTAAGAAATGACCACCTCCAACGTTTGGTTTATGTTTTATAAGCATTTTTAATTTTATTGCTTAAATCGCATTTTCTCGGCGAGCTGAGCACTTTTTCTGAATTGTGCCGCTCCCGTCACTCTGGTTAGGTTGGCATCGAAAAAAACGCTATCGGGTGCTTTAGAGTGCCGAGTTATTCACTGCGCATGAAGAAATGACAACCTCCAACGTTTGGTTTATGTTTAATAAGCATTTTTAATTTTATTGCTTAAATCGCATTTTCTCGGCGAGCTGAGCACTTTTTCTGAATTGTGCCGCTCCCGTCACTCTGGTTAGGTTGGCATCGAAAAAAACGCTCTCGGGTGCTTTAGAGTGCCGAGTTTATTACTGCGCATTAAGAAATGACCACCTCCAACGTTTGGTTTATGTTTTATAAGCATTTTTAATTTTATTGCTTAAATCGCATTTTCTCGGCGAGCTGAGCGCTTTTTCTGAATTGTGCCGCTCCCGTCATTCTGGTTAGGTTGGCATCGAAAAAAACGCTCTCGGGTGCTTTAGAGTGCCGAGTTATTCACTGCGCATGAAGAAATGACCACCTCCAACGTTTGGTTTATGTTTAATAAGCATTTTTAATTTTATTGCTTAAATCGCATTTTCTCGGCGAGCTGAGCACTTTTTCTGAATTGTGCCGCTCCCGTCACTCTGGTTAGGTTGGCATCGAAAAAAACGCTCTCGGGTGCTTTACTGCGCATTAAGAAATGACCACCTCCAACGTTTGGTTTAAGTTTTATAAGCATTTTTAATTTTATTGCTTAAATTGCATTTTCTCGGCGAGCTGAGCACTTTTTCTGAATTGTGCCGCTCCCGTCACTCTGGTTAGGTTGGCATCGAAAAAAACGCTCTCGGGTGCTTTAGAGTGCCGAGTTATTCACTGCGCACGAAGAAATGACCACCTCCAACGTTTGGTTTATGTTTTATAAGCATTTTTAATTTTATTGCTTAAATCGCATTTTCTCGGCGAGCTGAGCGCTTTTTCTGAATTGTGCCGCTCCCGTCACTCTGGTTAGGTTGGCATCGAAAAAAACGCTCTCGGGTGCTTTAGAGTGCCGAGTTTATTACTGCGCATTAAGAAATGACCACCTCCAACGTTTGGTTTATGTTTTATAAGCATTTTTAATTTTATTGCTTAAATCGCATTTTCTCGGCGAGCTGAGCACTTTTTCTGAATTGTGCCGCTCCCGTCACTCTGGTTAGGTTGGCATCGAAAAAAACGCTCTCGGGTGCTTTAGAGTGCCGAGTTTATTACTGCGCATTAAGAAATGACCACCTCCAACGTTTGGTTTATGTTTTATAAGCATTTTTAATTTTATTGCTTAAATCGCATTTTCTCGGCGAGCTGAGCACTTTTTCTGAATTGTGCCGCTCCCGTCACTCTGGTTAGGTTGGCATCGAAAAAAACGCTCTCGGGTGCTTTAGAGTGCCGAGTTTATCACTGCGCATGAAGAAATGACCACCTCCAACGTTTGGTTTATGTTTTATAAGCAGTTTTAATTTTATTGCTTAAATCGCATTTTCTCGGCGAGCTGAGCGCTTTTTCTGAATTGTGCCGCTCCCGTCACTCTGGTTAGGTTGGCATCGAAAAAAACGCTCTCGGGTGCTTTAGAGTGCCGAGTTATTCACTGCGCATGAAGAAATGACCACCTCCAACGTTTGGTTTATGTTTAATAAGCATTTGCATTTTTAATTTTATTGCTTAAATCGCATTTTCTCGGCGAGCTGAGCGCTTTTTCTGAATTGTGCCGCTCCCGTCACTCTGGTTAGGTTGGCATCGAAAAAAACGCTCTCGGGTGCTTTAGAGTGCCGAGTTATTCACTGCGCATGAAGAAATGACAACCTCCAACGTTTGGTTTATGTTTAATAGGCATTTTTAATTTTATTGCTTAAATCGCATTTTCTCGGCGAGCTGAGCGCTTTTTCTGAATTGTGCCGCTCCCGTCACTCTGGTTAGGTTGGCATCGAAAAAAACGCTCTCGGGTGCTTTAGAGTGCCGAGTTATTCACTGCGCATGAAGAAATGACCACCTCCAACGTTTGGTTTATGTTTAATAAGCATTTTTAATTTTATTGCTTAAATCGCATTTTCTCGGCGAGCTGAGCACTTTTTCTGAATTGTGCCGCTCCCGTCACTCTGGTTAGGTTGGCATCGAAAAAAACGCTCTCGGGTGCTTTAGAGTGCCGAGTTTATTACTGCGCATTAAGAAATGACCACCTCCAACGTTTGGTTTAAGTTTTATAAGCATTTTTAATTTTATTGCTTAAATCGCATTTTCTCGGCGAGCTGAGCACTTTTTCTGAATTGTGCCGCTCCCGTCACTCTGGTTAGGTTGGCATCGAAAAAAACGCTCTCGGGTGCTTTAGAGTGCCGAGTTATTCACTGCGCACGAAGAAATGACCACCTCCAACGTTTGGTTTATGTTTTATAAGCATTTTTAATTTTATTGCTTAAATCGCATTTTCTCGGCGAGCTGAGCGCTTTTTCTGAATTGTGCCGCTCCCGTCACTCTGGTTAGGTTGGCATCGAAAAAAACGCTCTCGGGTGCTTTAGAGTGCCGAGTTTATTACTGCGCATTAAGAAATGACCACCTCCAACGTTTGGTTTATGTTTTATAAGCATTTTTAATTTTATTGCTTAAATCGCATTTTCTCGGCGAGCTGAGCACTTTTTCTGAATTGTGCCGCTCCCGTCACTCTGGTTAGGTTGGCATCGAAAAAAACGCTCTCGGGTGCTTTAGAGTGCCGAGTTTATTACTGCGCATTAAGAAATGACCACCTCCAACGTTTGGTTTATGTTTTATAAGCATTTTTAATTTTATTGCTTAAATCGCATTTTCTCGGCGAGCTGAGCACTTTTTCTGAATTGTGCCGCTCCCGTCACTCTGGTTAGGTTGGCATCGAAAAAAACGCTCTCGGGTGCTTTAGAGTGCCGAGTTTATCACTGCGCATGAAGAAATGACCACCTCCAACGTTTGGTTTATGTTTTATAAGCATTTTTAATTTTATTGCTTAAATCGCATTTTCTCGGCGAGCTGAGCGCTTTTTCTGAATTGTGCCGCTCCCGTCACTCTGGTTAGGTTGGCATCGAAAAAAACGCTCTCGGGTGCTTTAGAGTGCCGAGTTTATCACTGCGCATGAAGAAATGACCACCTCCAACGTTTGGTTTATGTTTTATAAGCATTTTTAATTTTATTGCTTAAATCGCATTTTCTCGGCGAGCTGAGCGCTTTTTCTGAATTGTGCCGCTCCCGTAACTCTGGTTAGGTTGGCATCGAAAAAAACGCTCTCGGGTGCTTTAGAGTGCCGTGTTTATCACTGCGCATGAAGAAATGACCACTTCCAACGTTTGGTTTATGTTTTATAAGCATTTTTAATTTTATTGCTTAAATCGCATTTTCTCGGCGAGCTGAGCACTTTTTCTGAATTGTGCCGCTCCCGTCACTCTGGTTAGGTTGGCATCGAAAAAAACGCTCTCGGGTGCTTTAGAGTGCCGAGTTTATTACTGCGCATTAAGAAATGACCACCTCCAACGTTTGGTTTATGTTTTATAAGCATTTTTAATTTTATTGCTTAAATCGCATTTTCTCGGCGAGCTGAGCACTTTTTCTGAATTGTGCCGCTCCCGTCACTCTGGTTAGGTTGGCATCGAAAAAAACGCTATCGGGTGCTTTAGAGTGCCGAGTTATTCACTGCGCATGAAGAAATGACCACCTCCAACGTTTGGTTTATGTTTAATAAGCATTTTTAATTTTATTGCTTAAATCGCATTTTCTCGGCGAGCTGAGCACTTTTTCTGAATTGTGCCGCTCCCGTCACTCTGGTTAGGTTGGCATCGAAAAAAACGCTCTCGGGTGCTTTAGAGTGCCGAGTTTATTACTGCGCATTAAGAAATGACCACCTCCAACGTTTGGTTTATGTTTTATAAGCATTTTTAATTTTATTGCTTAAATCGCATTTTCTCGGCGAGCTGAGCACTTTTTCTGAATTGTGCCGCTCCCGTCACTCTGGTTAGGTTGGCATCGAAAAAAACGCTCTCGGGTGCTTTAGAGTGCCGAGTTTATTACTGCGCATTAAGAAATGACCACCTCCAACGTTTGGTTTATGTTTTATAAGCATTTTTAATTTTATTGCTTAAATCGCATTTTCTCGGCGAGCTGAGCGCTTTTTCTGAATTGTGCCGCTCCCGTCACTCTGGTTAGGTTGGCATCGAAAAAAACGCTCTCGGGTGCTTTAGAGTGCCGAGTTATTCACTGCGCATGAAGAAATGACCACCTCCAACGTTTGGTTTATGTTTAATAAGCATTTTTAATTTTATTGCTTAAATCGCATTTTCTCGGCGAGCTGAGCACTTTTTCTGAATTGTGCCGCTCCCGTCACTCTGGTTAGGTTGGCATCGAAAAAAACGCTCTCGGGTGCTTTAGAGTGCCGAGTTTATTACTGCGCATTAAGAAATGACCACCTCCAACGTTTGGTTTATGTTTTATAAGCATTTTTAATTTTATTGCTTAAATCGCATTTTCTCGGCGAGCTGAGCGCTTTTTCTGAATTGTGCCGCTCCCGTCACTCTGGTTAGGTTGGCATCGAAAAAAACGCTTTCGGGTGCTTTAGAGTGCCGAGTTATTCACTGCGCATGAAGAAATGACCACCTCCAACGTTTGGTTTATGTTTAATAAGCATTTTTAATTTTATTGCTTAAATCGCATTTTCTCGGCGAGCTGAGGACTTTTTCTGAATTGTGCCGCTCCCGTCACTCTGGTTAGGTTGGCATCGAAAAAAACGCTCTCGGGTGCTTTAGAGTGCCGAGTTTATTACTGCGCATTAAGAAATGACCACCTCCAACGTTTGGTTTATGTTTTATAAGCATTTTTAATTTTATTGCTTAAATCGCATTTTCTCGGCGAGCTGAGCACTTCTTCTGAATTGTGCCGCTCCCGTCACTCTGGTTAGGTTGGCATCGAAAAAAACGCTCTCGGGTGCTTTAGAGTGCCGAGTTTATCACTGCGCATGAAGAAATGACCACCTCCAACGTTTGGTTTATGTTTAATAAGCATTTTTAATTTTATTGCTTAAATCGCATTTTCTCGGCGAGCTGAGCACTTTTTCTGAATTGTGCCGCTCCCGTCACTCTGGTTAGGTTGGCATCGAAAAAAACGCTCTCGGGTGCTTTAGAGTGCCGACTTTATCACTGCGCATGAAGAAATGACCACCTCCAACGTTTGGTTTATGTTTTATAAGCATTTTTAATTTTATTGCTTAAATCGCATTTTCTCGGCGAGCTGAGCACTTTTTCTGAATTGTGCCGCTCCCGTCACTCTGGTTAGGTTGGCATCGAAAAAAACGCTCACGGGTGCTTTAGAGTGCCGAGTTTATTACTGCGCATTAAGAAATGACCACCTCCAACGTTTGGTTTATGTTTTATAAGCATTTTTAATTTTATTGCTTAAATCGCATTTTCTCGGCGAGCTGAGCACTTTTTCTGAATTGTGCCGCTCCCGTCACTCTGGTTAGGTTGGCATCGAAAAAAACGCTCTCGGGTGCTTTAGAGTGCCGAGTTATTCACTGCGCATGAAGAAATGACCACCTCCAACGTTTGGTTTATGTTTTATAAGCATTTTTAATTTTATTGCTTAAATCGCATTTTCTCGGCGAGCTGAGCACTTTTTCTGAATTGTGCCGCTCCCGTCACTCTGGTTAGGTTGGCATCGAAAAAAACGCTCTCGGGTGCTTTAGAGTGCCGAGTTTATCACTGCGCATGAAAAAATGACCACCTCCAACGTTTGGTTTATGTTTTATAAGCATTTTTAATTTTATTGCTTAAATCGCATTTTCTCGGCGAGCTGAGCGCTTTTTCTGAATTGTGCCGCTCCCGTCACTCTGGTTAGGTTGGCATCGAAAAAAACGCTCTCGTGTGCTTTAGAGTGCCGAGTTTATCACTGCGCATGAAGAAATGACCACCTCCAACGTTTGGTTTATGTTTTATAAGCATTTTTAATTTTATTGCTTAAATCGCATTTTCTCGGCGAGCTGAGCGCTTTTTCTGAATTGTGCCGCTCCCGTAACTCTGGTTAGGTTGGCATCGAAAAAAACGCTCTCGGGTGCTTTAGAGTGCCGACTTTATCACTGCGCATGAAGAAATGACCACTTCCAACGTTTGGTTTATGTTTTATAAGCATTTTTAATTTTATTGCTTAAATCGCATTTTCTCGGCGAGCTGAGCACTTTTTCTGAATTGTGCCGCTCCCGTCACTCTGGTTAGGTTGGCATCGAAAAAAACGCTCACGGGTGCTTTAGAGTGCCGAGTTTATTACTGCGCATTAAGAAATGACCACCTCCAACGTTTGGTTTATGTTTTATAAGCATTTTTAATTTTATTGCTTAAATCGCATTTTCTCGGCGAGCTGAGCACTTTTTCTGAATTGTGCCGCTCCCGTCACTCTGGTTAGGTTGGCATCGAAAAAAACGCTCTCGGGTGCTTTAGAGTGCCGAGTTATTCACTGCGCATGAAGAAATGACCACCTCCAACGTTTGGTTTATGTTTTATAAGCATTTTTAATTTTATTGCTTAAATCGCATTTTCTCGGCGAGCTGAGCACTTTTTCTGAATTGTGCCGCTCCCGTCACTCTGGTTAGGTTGGCATCGAAAAAAACGCTCTCGGGTGCTTTAGAGTGCCGAGTTTATCACTGCGCATGAAGAAATGACCACCTCCAACGTTTGGTTTATGTTTTATAAGCATTTTTAATTTTATTGCTTAAATCGCATTTTCTCGGCGAGCTGAGCGCTTTTTCTGAATTGTGCCGCTCCCGTCACTCTGGTTAGGTTGGCATCGAAAAAAACGCTCTCGGGTGCTTTAGAGTGCCGAGTTTATTACTGCGTAATAAGAAATGACCATCTACAACGTTTGGTTTATGTTTTATAAGCATTTTTAATTTTATTGCTTAAATCACATTTTCTCTGCGAGCTGAGCACTTTTTCTGAATTGTGCCGCTCCCGTCACTCTGGTTAGGTTGGCATCGAAAAAAACGCTCTCGGGTGCTTTAGAGTGCCGAGTTTATCACTGCGCATGAAGAAATGACCACCTCCAACGTTTGGTTTATGTTTTATAAGCATTTTTAATTTTATTGCTTAAATCGCATTTTCTCGGCGAGCTGAGCACTTTTTCTGAATTGTGCCGCTCCCGTCACTCTGGTTAGGTTGGCATCGAAAAAAACGCTCTCGGGTGCTTTAGAGTGCCGAGTTTATCACTGTGCATGAAGAAATGACCACCTCCAACGTTTGGTTTATGTTTTATAAGCATTTTTAATTTTATTGCTTAAATCGCATTTTCTCGGCGAGCTGAGCGCTTTTTCTGAATTGTGCCGCTCCCGTCACTCTGGTTAGGTTGGCATCGAAAAAAACGCTCTCGGGTGCTTTAGAGTGCCGAGTTTATCACTGCGCATGAAGAAATGACCACCTCCAACGTTTGGTTTATGTTTTATAAGCATTTTTAATTTTATTGCTTAAATCGCATTTTCTCGGCGAGCTGAGCACTTTTTCTGAATTGTGCCGCTCCCGTCACTCTGGTTAGGTTGGCATCGAAAAAAACGCTCTCGGGTGCTTTAGAGTGCCGAGTTTATCACTGCGCATGAAGAAATGACCACCTCCAACGTTTGGTTTATGTTTTATAAGCATTTTTAATTTTATTGCTTAAATCGCATTTTCTCGGCGAGCTGAGCACTTTTTCTGAATTGTGCCGCTCCCGTCACTCTGGTTAGGTTGGCATGGAAAAAAACGCTCTCGGGTGCTTTAGAGTGCCGAGTTTATTACTGCGTAATAAGAAATGACCATCTACAACGTTTGGTTTATGTTTTATAAGCATTTTTAATTTTATTGCTTAAATCGCATTTTCTCGGCGAGCTGAGCACTTTTTCTGAATTGTGCCGCTCCCGTCACTCTGTTTAGGTTGGCATGGAAAAAAACGCTCTCGGGTGCTTTAGAGTGCCGAGTTTATCACTGCGCATGAAGAAAAGACCACCTCCAACGTTTGGTTTATGTTTTATAAGCATTTTTAATTTTATTGCTTAAATCGCATTTTCTCGGCGAGCTGAGCGCTTTTTCTGTATTGTGCCGCTCCCGTCACTCTGGTTAGGTTGGCATCGAAAAAACGCTCTCGGGTGCTTTAGAGTGCCGAGTTTATTACTGCGTAATAAGAAATGACCATTTACAACGTTTGGTTTATGTTTTATAAGCATTTTTAATTTTATTGCTTAAATCGCATTTTCTCGGCGAGCTGAGCACTTTTTCTGAATTGTGTCGCTCCCGTCACTCTGGTTAGGTTGGCATCGAAAAAAACGCTCTCGGGTGCTTTAGAGTGCCGAGTTTATCACTGTGCATGAAGAAATGACCACCTCCAACGTTTGGTTTATGTTTTATAAGCATTTTTAATTTTATTGCTTAAATCGCATTTTCTCGGCGAGCTGAGCGCTTTTTCTGAATTGTGCCGCTCCCGTCACTCTGGTTAGGTTGGCATCGAAAAAAACGCTCTCGGGTGCTTTAGAGTGCCGAGTTTATCACTGCGCATGAAGAAATGACCACCTCCAACGTTTGGTTTATGTTTTATAAGCATTTTTAATTTTATTGCTTAAATCGCATTTTCTCGGCGAGCTGAGCACTTTTTCTGAATTGTGCCGCTCCCGTCACTCTGGTTAGGTTGGCATGGAAAAAAACGCTCTCGGGTGCTTTAGAGTGCCGAGTTTATCACTGCGCATGAAGAAATGACCACCTCCAACGTTTGGTTTATGTTTTATAAGCATTTTTAATTTTATTGCTTAAATCGCATTTTCTCGGCGAGCTGAGCACTTTTTCTGAATTGTGCCGCTCCCGTCACTCTGGTTAGGTTGGCATGGAAAAAAACGCTCTCGGGTGCTTTAGAGTGCCGAGTTTATTACTGCGTAATAAGAAATGACCATCTACAACGTTTGGTTTATGTTTTATAAGCATTTTAAATTTTATTGCTTAAATTGCATTTTCTCGGCGAGCTGAGCACTTTTTCTGAATTGTGCCGCTCCCGTCACTCTGGTTAGGTTGGCATCGAAAAAAACGCTCTCGGGTGCTTTAGAGTGCCGAGTTTATCACTGCGCATGAAGAAATGACCACCTCCAACGTTTGGTTTATGTTTTATAAGCATTTTTAATTTTATTGCTTAAATCGCATTTTCTCGGCGAGCTGAGCACTTTTTCTGAATTGTGCCGCTCCCGTCACTCTGGTTAGGTTGGCATGGAAAAAAACGCTCTCGGGTGCTTTAGAGTGCCGAGTTTATCACTGCACATGAAGAAATGACCACCTCCAACGTTTGGTTTATGTTTTATAAGCATTTTTAATTGTATTGCTTAAATCGCATTTTCTCGGCGAGCTGAGCACTTTTTCTGAATTGTGCCGCTCCCGTCACTCTGGTTAGGTTGGCATGGAAAAAAACGCTCTCGGGTGCTTTAGAGTGCCGAGTTTATTACTGCGTAATAAGAAATGACCATCTACAACGTTTGGTTTATGTTTTATAAGCATTTTTAATTTTATTGCTTAAATCGCATTTTCTCGGCGAGCTGAGCACTTTTTCTGAATTGTGCCGCTCCCGTCACTCTGGTTAGGTTGGCATCGAAAAAAACGCTCTCGGGTGCTTTAGAGTGCCGAGTTTATCACTGCGCATGAAGAAATGACCACCTCCAACGTTTGGTTTATGTTTTATAAGCATTTTTAATTTTATTGCTTAAATCGCATTTTCTCGGCGAGCTGAGCACTTTTTCTGAATTGTGCCGCTCCCGTCACTCTGGTTAGGTTGGCATGGAAAAAAACGCTCTCGGGTGCTTTAGAGTGCCGAGTTTATCACCGCGCATGAAGAAATGACCACCTCCAACGTTTGGTTTATGTTTTATAAGCATTTTTAATTTTATTGCTTAAATCGCATTTTCTCGGCGAGCTGAGCGCTTTTTCTGAATTGTGCCGCTCCCGTCACTCTGGTTAGGTTGGCATCGAATAAAACGCTCTCGGGTGCTTTAGAGTGCCGAGTTTATCACTGCGCATGAAGAAATGACCACCTCCAACGTTTGGTTTATGTTTTATAAGCATTTTTAATTTTATTGCTTAAATCGCATTTTCTCGGCGAGCTGAGCACTTTTTCTGAATTGTGCCGCTCCCGTCACTCTGGTTAGGTTGGCATGGAAAAAAACGCTCTCGGGTGCTTTAGAGTGCCGAGTTTATTACTGCGTAATAAGAAATGACCATCTACAACGTTTGGTTTATGTTTTATAAGCATTTTTAATTTTATTGCTTAAATCACATTTTCTCTGCGAGCTGAGCACTTTTTCTGAATTGTGCCGCTCCCGTCACTCTGGTTAGGTTGGCATCGAAAAAAACGCTCTCGGGTGCTTTAGAGTGCCGAGTTTATCACTGCGCATGAAGAAATGACCACCTCCAACGTTTGGTTTATGTTTTATAAGCATTTTTAATTTTATTGCTTAAATCGCATTTTCTCGGCGAGCTGAGCACTTTTTCTGAATTGTGCCGCTCCCGTCACTCTGGTTAGGTTGGCATCGAAAAAAACGCTCTCGGGTGCTTTAGAGTGCCGAGTTTATCACTGTGCATGAAGAAATGACCACCTCCAACGTTTGGTTTATGTTTTATAAGCATTTTTAATTTTATTGCTTAAATCGCATTTTCTCGGCGAGCTGAGCGCTTTTTCTGAATTGTGCCGCTCCCGTCACTCTGGTTAGGTTGGCATCGAAAAAAACGCTCTCGGGTGCTTTAGAGTGCCGAGTTTATCACTGCGCATGAAGAAATGACCACCTCCAACGTTTGGTTTATGTTTTATAAGCATTTTTAATTTTATTGCTTAAATCGCATTTTCTCGGCGAGCTGAGCACTTTTTCTGAATTGTGCCGCTCCCGTCACTCTGGTTAGGTTGGCATCGAAAAAAACGCTCTCGGGTGCTTTAGAGTGCCGAGTTTATCACTGCGCATGAAGAAATGACCACCTCCAACGTTTGGTTTATGTTTTATAAGCATTTTTAATTTTATTGCTTAAATCGCATTTTCTCGGCGAGCTGAGCACTTTTTCTGAATTGTGCCGCTCCCGTCACTCTGGTTAGGTTGGCATGGAAAAAAACGCTCTCGGGTGCTTTAGAGTGCCGAGTTTATTACTGCGTAATAAGAAATGACCATCTACAACGTTTGGTTTATGTTTTATAAGCATTTTTAATTTTATTGCTTAAATCGCATTTTCTCGGCGAGCTGAGCACTTTTTCTGAATTGTGCCGCTCCCGTCACTCTGTTTAGGTTGGCATGGAAAAAAACGCTCTCGGGTGCTTTAGAGTGCCGAGTTTATCACTGCGCATGAAGAAAAGACCACCTCCAACGTTTGGTTTATGTTTTATAAGCATTTTTAATTTTATTGCTTAAATCGCATTTTCTCGGCGAGCTGAGCGCTTTTTCTGTATTGTGCCGCTCCCGTCACTCTGGTTAGGTTGGCATCGAAAAAACGCTCTCGGGTGCTTTAGAGTGCCGAGTTTATTACTGCGTAATAAGAAATGACCATTTACAACGTTTGGTTTATGTTTTATAAGCATTTTTAATTTTATTGCTTAAATCGCATTTTCTCGGCGAGCTGAGCACTTTTTCTGAATTGTGTCGCTCCCGTCACTCTGGTTAGGTTGGCATCGAAAAAAACGCTCTCGGGTGCTTTAGAGTGCCGAGTTTATCACTGTGCATGAAGAAATGACCACCTCCAACGTTTGGTTTATGTTTTATAAGCATTTTTAATTTTATTGCTTAAATCGCATTTTCTCGGCGAGCTGAGCGCTTTTTCTGAATTGTGCCGCTCCCGTCACTCTGGTTAGGTTGGCATCGAAAAAAACGCTCTCGGGTGCTTTAGAGTGCCGAGTTTATCACTGCGCATGAAGAAATGACCACCTCCAACGTTTGGTTTATGTTTTATAAGCATTTTTAATTTTATTGCTTAAATCGCATTTTCTCGGCGAGCTGAGCACTTTTTCTGAATTGTGCCGCTCCCGTCACTCTGGTTAGGTTGGCATGGAAAAAAACGCTCTCGGGTGCTTTAGAGTGCCGAGTTTATCACTGCGCATGAAGAAATGACCACCTCCAACGTTTGGTTTATGTTTTATAAGCATTTTTAATTTTATTGCTTAAATCGCATTTTCTCGGCGAGCTGAGCACTTTTTCTGAATTGTGCCGCTCCCGTCACTCTGGTTAGGTTGGCATGGAAAAAAACGCTCTCGGGTGCTTTAGAGTGCCGAGTTTATTACTGCGTAATAAGAAATGACCATCTACAACGTTTGGTTTATGTTTTATAAGCATTTTAAATTTTATTGCTTAAATTGCATTTTCTCGGCGAGCTGAGCACTTTTTCTGAATTGTGCCGCTCCCGTCACTCTGCTTAGGTTGGCATCGAAAAAAACGCTCTCGGGTGCTTTAGAGTGCCGGGTTTATCACTGCGCATGAAGAAATGACCACCTCCAACGTTTGGTTTATGTTTTATAAGCATTTTTAATTTTATTGCTTAAATCGCATTTTCTCGGCGAGCTGAGCACTTTTTCTGAATTGTGCCGCTCCCGTCACTCTGGTTAGGTTGGCATGGAAAAAAACGCTCTCGGGTGCTTTAGAGTGCCGAGTTTATCACTGCACATGAAGAAATGACCACCTCCAACGTTTGGTTTATGTTTTATAAGCATTTTTAATTGTATTGCTTAAATCGCATTTTCTCGGCGAGCTGAGCACTTTTTCTGAATTGTGCCGCTCCCGTCACTCTGGTTAGGTTGGCATGGAAAAAAACGCTCTCGGGTGCTTTAGAGTGCCGAGTTTATTACTGCGTAATAAGAAATGACCATCTACAACGTTTGGTTTATGTTTTATAAGCATTTTTAATTTTATTGCTTAAATCGCATTTTCTCGGCGAGCTGAGCACTTTTTCTGAATTGTGCCGCTCCCGTCACTCTGGTTAGGTTGGCATCGAAAAAAACGCTCTCGGGTGCTTTAGAGTGCCGAGTTTATCACTGCGCATGAAGAAATGACCACCTCCAACGTTTGGTTTATGTTTTATAAGCATTTTTAATTTTATTGCTTAAATCGCATTTTCTCGGCGAGCTGAGCACTTTTTCTGAATTGTGCCGCTCCCGTCACTCTGGTTAGGTTGGCATGGAAAAAAACGCTCTCGGGTGCTTTAGAGTGCCGAGTTTATCACCGCGCATGAAGAAATGACCACCTCCAACGTTTGGTTTATGTTTTATAAGCATTTTTAATTTTATTGCTTAAATCGCATTTTCTCGGCGAGCTGAGCGCTTTTTCTGAATTGTGCCGCTCCCGTCACTCTGGTTAGGTTGGCATCGAATAAAACGCTCTCGGGTGCTTTAGAGTGCCGAGTTTATCACTGCGCATGAAGAAATGACCACCTCCAACGTTTGGTTTATGTTTTATAAGCATTTTTAATTTTATTGCTTAAATCGCATTTTCTCGGCGAGCTGAGCACTTTTTCTGAATTGTGCCGCTCCCGTCACTCTGGTTAGGTTGGCATGGAAAAAAACGCTCTCGGGTGCTTTAGAGTGCCGAGTTTATTACTGCGTAATAAGAAATGACCATCTACAACGTTTGGTTTATGTTTTATAAGCATTTTTAATTTTATTGCTTAAATCACATTTTCTCTGCGAGCTGAGCACTTTTTCTGAATTGTGCCGCTCCCGTCACTCTGGTTAGGTTGGCATCGAAAAAAACGCTCTCGGGTGCTTTAGAGTGCCGAGTTTATCACTGCGCATGAAGAAATGACCACCTCCAACGTTTGGTTTATGTTTTATAAGCATTTTTAATTTTATTGCTTAAATCGCATTTTCTCGGCGAGCTGAGCACTTTTTCTGAATTGTGCCGCTCCCGTCACTCTGGTTAGGTTGGCATCGAAAAAAACGCTCTCGGGTGCTTTAGAGTGCCGAGTTTATCACTGTGCATGAAGAAATGACCACCTCCAACGTTTGGTTTATGTTTTATAAGCATTTTTAATTTTATTGCTTAAATCGCATTTTCTCGGCGAGCTGAGCGCTTTTTCTGAATTGTGCCGCTCCCGTCACTCTGGTTAGGTTGGCATCGAAAAAAACGCTCTCGGGTGCTTTAGAGTGCCGAGTTTATCACTGCGCATGAAGAAATGACCACCTCCAACGTTTGGTTTATGTTTTATAAGCATTTTTAATTTTATTGCTTAAATCGCATTTTCTCGGCGAGCTGAGCACTTTTTCTGAATTGTGCCGCTCCCGTCACTCTGGTTAGGTTGGCATCGAAAAAAACGCTCTCGGGTGCTTTAGAGTGCCGAGTTTATCACTGCGCATGAAGAAATGACCACCTCCAACGTTTGGTTTATGTTTTATAAGCATTTTTAATTTTATTGCTTAAATCGCATTTTCTCGGCGAGCTGAGCACTTTTTCTGAATTGTGCCGCTCCCGTCACTCTGGTTAGGTTGGCATGGAAAAAAACGCTCTCGGGTGCTTTAGAGTGCCGAGTTTATTACTGCGTAATAAGAAATGACCATCTACAACGTTTGGTTTATGTTTTATAAGCATTTTTAATTTTATTGCTTAAATCGCATTTTCTCGGCGAGCTGAGCACTTTTTCTGAATTGTGCCGCTCCCGTCACTCTGTTTAGGTTGGCATGGAAAAAAACGCTCTCGGGTGCTTTAGAGTGCCGAGTTTATCACTGCGCATGAAGAAAAGACCACCTCCAACGTTTGGTTTATGTTTTATAAGCATTTTTAATTTTATTGCTTAAATCGCATTTTCTCGGCGAGCTGAGCGCTTTTTCTGTATTGTGCCGCTCCCGTCACTCTGGTTAGGTTGGCATCGAAAAAACGCTCTCGGGTGCTTTAGAGTGCCGAGTTTATTACTGCGTAATAAGAAATGACCATTTACAACGTTTGGTTTATGTTTTATAAGCATTTTTAATTTTATTGCTTAAATCGCATTTTCTCGGCGAGCTGAGCACTTTTTCTGAATTGTGTCGCTCCCGTCACTCTGGTTAGGTTGGCATCGAAAAAAACGCTCTCGGGTGCTTTAGAGTGCCGAGTTTATCACTGTGCATGAAGAAATGACCACCTCCAACGTTTGGTTTATGTTTTATAAGCATTTTTAATTTTATTGCTTAAATCGCATTTTCTCGGCGAGCTGAGCGCTTTTTCTGAATTGTGCCGCTCCCGTCACTCTGGTTAGGTTGGCATCGAAAAAAACGCTCTCGGGTGCTTTAGAGTGCCGAGTTTATCACTGCGCATGAAGAAATGACCACCTCCAACGTTTGGTTTATGTTTTATAAGCATTTTTAATTTTATTGCTTAAATCGCATTTTCTCGGCGAGCTGAGCACTTTTTCTGAATTGTGCCGCTCCCGTCACTCTGGTTAGGTTGGCATGGAAAAAAACGCTCTCGGGTGCTTTAGAGTGCCGAGTTTATCACTGCGCATGAAGAAATGACCACCTCCAACGTTTGGTTTATGTTTTATAAGCATTTTTAATTTTATTGCTTAAATCGCATTTTCTCGGCGAGCTGAGCACTTTTTCTGAATTGTGCCGCTCCCGTCACTCTGGTTAGGTTGGCATGGAAAAAAACGCTCTCGGGTGCTTTAGAGTGCCGAGTTTATTACTGCGTAATAAGAAATGACCATCTACAACGTTTGGTTTATGTTTTATAAGCATTTTAAATTTTATTGCTTAAATTGCATTTTCTCGGCGAGCTGAGCACTTTTTCTGAATTGTGCCGCTCCCGTCACTCTGGTTAGGTTGGCATCGAAAAAAACGCTCTCGGGTGCTTTAGAGTGCCGGGTTTATCACTGCGCATGAAGAAATGACCACCTCCAACGTTTGGTTTATGTTTTATAAGCATTTTTAATTTTATTGCTTAAATCGCATTTTCTCGGCGAGCTGAGCACTTTTTCTGAATTGTGCCGCTCCCGTCACTCTGGTTAGGTTGGCATGGAAAAAAACGCTCTCGGGTGCTTTAGAGTGCCGAGTTTATCACTGCACATGAAGAAATGACCACCTCCAACGTTTGGTTTATGTTTTATAAGCATTTTTAATTGTATTGCTTAAATCGCATTTTCTCGGCGAGCTGAGCACTTTTTCTGAATTGTGCCGCTCCCGTCACTCTGGTTAGGTTGGCATGGAAAAAAACGCTCTCGGGTGCTTTAGAGTGCCGAGTTTATTACTGCGTAATAAGAAATGACCATCTACAACGTTTGGTTTATGTTTTATAAGCATTTTTAATTTTATTGCTTAAATCGCATTTTCTCGGCGAGCTGAGCACTTTTTCTGAATTGTGCCGCTCCCGTCACTCTGGTTAGGTTGGCATCGAAAAAAACGCTCTCGGGTGCTTTAGAGTGCCGAGTTTATCACTGCGCATGAAGAAATGACCACCTCCAACGTTTGGTTTATGTTTTATAAGCATTTTTAATTTTATTGCTTAAATCGCATTTTCTCGGCGAGCTGAGCACTTTTTCTGAATTGTGCCGCTCCCGTCACTCTGGTTAGGTTGGCATGGAAAAAAACGCTCTCGGGTGCTTTAGAGTGCCGAGTTTATCACCGCGCATGAAGAAATGACCACCTCCAACGTTTGGTTTATGTTTTATAAGCATTTTTAATTTTATTGCTTAAATCGCATTTTCTCGGCGAGCTGAGCGCTTTTTCTGAATTGTGCCGCTCCCGTCACTCTGGTTAGGTTGGCATCGAATAAAACGCTCTCGGGTGCTTTAGAGTGCCGAGTTTATCACTGCGCATGAAGAAATGACCACCTCCAACGTTTGGTTTATGTTTTATAAGCATTTTTAATTTTATTGCTTAAATCGCATTTTCTCGGCGAGCTGAGCACTTTTTCTGAATTGTGCCGCTCCCGTCACTCTGGTTAGGTTGGCATGGAAAAAAACGCTCTCGGGTGCTTTAGAGTGCCGAGTTTATTACTGCGTAATAAGAAATGACCATCTACAACGTTTGGTTTATGTTTTATAAGCATTTTTAATTGTATTGCTTAAATCGCATTTTCTCGGCGAGCTGAGCACTTTTTCTGAATTGTGCCGCTCCCGTCACTCTGGTTAGGTTGGCATGGAAAAAAATGCTCTCGGGTGCTTTAGAGTGCCGAGTTTATCACTGCGCATGAAGAAATGACCACCTCCAACGTTTGGTTTATGTTTTATAAGCATTTTTAATTTTATTGCTTAAATCGCATTTTCTCGGCGAGCTGAGCACTTTTTCTGAATTGTGCCGCTCCCGTCACTCTGGTTAGGTTGGCATGGAAAAAAACGCTCTCGGGTGCTTTAGAGTGCCGAGTTTATCACTGCGCATGAAGAAATGACCACCTCCAACGTTTGGTTTATGTTTTATAAGCATTTTTAATTTTATTGCTTAAATCGCATTTTCTCGGCGAGCTGAGCACTTTTTCTGAATTGTGCCGCTCCCGTCACTCTGGTTAGGTTGGCATCGAAAAAAACGCTCTCGGGTGCTTTAGAGTGCCGAGTTTATCACTGCGCATGAAGAAATGACCTCCTCCAACGTTTGGTTTATGTTTTATAAGCATTTTTAATTTTATTGCTTAAATCGCATTTTCTCGGCGAGCTGAGCACTTTTTCTGAATTGTGCCGCTCCCGTCACTCTGGTTAGGTTGGCATGGAAAAAAACGCTCTCGGGTGCTTTAGAGTGCCGAGTTTATCACTGTGCATGAAGAAATGACCACCTCCAACGTTTGGTTTATGTTTTATAAGCATTTTTAATTTTATTGCTTAAATCGCATTTTCTCGGCGAGCTGAGCACTTTTTCTGAATTGTGCCGCTCCCGTCACTCTGGTTAGGTTGGCATCGAAAAAAACGCTCTCGGGTGCTTTAGAGTGCCGAGTTTATCACTGCGCATGAAGAAATGACCACCTCCAACGTTTGGTTTATGTTTTATAAGCATTTTTAATTTTATTGCTTAAATCGCATTTTCTCGGCGAGCTGAGCACTTTTTCTGAATTGTGCCGCTCCCGTCACTCTGGTTAGGTTGGCATGGAAAAAAACGCTCTCGGGTGCTTTAGAGTGCCGATTTAATTACTGCGTAATAAGAAATGACCATCTACAACGTTTGGTTTATGTTTTATAAGCATTTTTAATTTTATTGCTTAAATCGCATTTTCTCGGCGAGCTGAGCACTTTTTCTGAATTGTGCCGCTCCCGTCACTCTGTTTAGGTTGGCATGGAAAAAAACGCTCTCGGGTGCTTTAGAGTGCCGAGTTTATCACTGCGCATGAAGAAAAGACCACCTCCAACGTTTGGTTTATGTTTTATAAGCATTTTTAATTTTATTGCTTAAATCGCATTTTCTCGGCGAGCTGAGCGCTTTTTCTGTATTGTGCCGCTCCCGTCACTCTGGTTAGGTTGGCATCGAAAAAAACGCTCTCGGGTGCTTTAGAGTGCCGAGTTTATTACTGCGTAATAAGAAATGACCATTTACAACGTTTGGTTTATGTTTTATAAGCATTTTTAATTTTATTGCTTAAATCGCATTTTCTCGGCGAGCTGAGCACTTTTTCTGAATTGTGCCGCTCCCGTCACTCTGGTTAGGTTGGCATCGAAAAAAACGCTCTCGGGTGCTTTAGAGTGCCGAGTTTATCACTGTGCATGAAGAAATGACCACCTCCAACGTTTGGTTTATGTTTTATAAGCATTTTTAATTTTATTGCTTAAATCGCATTTTCTCGGCGAGCTGAGCGCTTTTTCTGAATTGTGCCGCTCCCGTCACTCTGGTTAGGTTGGCATCGAAAAAAACGCTCTCGGGTGCTTTAGAGTGCCGAGTTTATTACTGCGTAATAAGAAATGACCATCTACAACGTTTGGTTTATGTTTTATAAGCATTTTTAATTTTATTGCTTAAATCGCATTTTCTCTGCGAGCTGAGCACTTTTTCTGAATTGTGCCGCTCCCGTCACTCTGGTTAGGTTGGCATCGAAAAAAACGCTCTCGGGTGCTTTAGAGTGCCGAGTTTATCACTGCGCATGAAGAAATGACCACCTCCAACGTTTGGTTTATGTTTTATAAGCATTTTTAATTTTATTGCTTAGATCGCATTTTCTCGGCGAGCTGAGCACTTTTTCTGAATTGTGCCGCTCCCGTCACTCTGGTTAGGTTGGCATGGAAAAAAACGCTCTCGGGTGCTTTAGAGTGCCGAGTTTATCACTGCGCATGAAGAAATGACCACCTCCAACGTTTGGTTTATGTTTTATAAGCATTTTTAATTTTATTGCTTAAATCGCATTTTCTCGGCGAGCTGAGCACTTTTTCTGAATTGTGCCGCTCCCGTCACTCTGGTTAGGTTGGCATGGAAAAAAACGCTCTCGGGTGCTTTAGAGTGCCGAGTTTATCACTGCGCATGAAGAAATGGCCACCTCCAACGTTTGGTTTATGTTTTATAAGCATTTTTAATTTTATTGCTTAAATCGCATTTTCTCGGCGAGCTGAGCACTTTTTCTGAATTGTGCCGCTCCCGTCACTCTGGTTAGGTTGGCATGGAAAAAAACGCTCTCGGGTGCTTTAGAGTGCCGAGTTTATCACTGCGCATGAAGAAATGACCATCTCCAACGTTTGGTTTATGTTTTATAAGCATTTTTAATTTTATTGCTTAAATCGCATTTTCTCGGCGAGCTGAGCACTTTTTCTGAATTGTGCCGCTCCCGTCACTCTGGTTAGGTTGGCATGGAAAAAAACGCTCTCGGGTGCTTTAGAGTGCCGAGTTTATTACTGCGTAATAAGAAATGACCATCTACAACGTTTGGTTTATGTTTTATAAGCGTTTTAAATTTTATTGCTTAAATCGCATTTTCTCGGCGAGCTGAGCACTTTTTCTGAATTGTCCCGCTCCCGTCACTCTGGTTAGGTTGGCATCGAAAAAAACGCTCTCGGGTGCTTTAGAGTGCCGAGTTTATCACTGCGCATGAAGAAATGACCACCTCCAACGTTTGGTTTATGTTTTATAAGCATTTTTAATTTTATTGCTTAAATCGCATTTTCTCGGCGAGCTGAGCACTTTTTCTGAATTGTGCCGCTCCCGTCACTCTGGTTAGGTTGGCATGGAAAAAAACGCTCTCGGGTGCTTTAGAGTGCCGAGTTTATTACTGCGTAATAAGAAATTACCATCTACAACGTTTGGTTTATGTTTTATAAGCATTTTTAATTTTATTGCTTAGATCGCATTTTCTCGGCGAGCTGAGCACTTTTTCTGAATTGTGCCGCTCCCGTCACTCTGGTTAGGTTGGCATGGAAAAAAACGCTCTCGGGTGCTTTAGAGTGCCGAGTTTATCACTGCGCATGAAGAAATGACCACCTCCAACGTTTGGTTTATGTTTTATAAGCATTTTTAATTTTATTGCTTAAATCGCATTTTCTCGGCGAGCTGAGCACTTTTTCTGAATTGTGCCGCTCCCGTCACTCTGGTTAGGTTGGCATGGAAAAAAACGCTCTCGGGTGCTTTAGAGTGCCGAGTTTATCACTGCGCATGAAGAAATGGCCACCTCCAACGTTTGGTTTATGTTTTATAAGCATTTTTAATTTTATTGCTTAAATCGCATTTTCTCGGCGAGCTGAGCACTTTTTCTGAATTGTGCCGCTCCCGTCACTCTGGTTAGGTTGGCATGGAAAAAAACGCTCTCGGGTGCTTTAGAGTGCCGAGTTTATCACTGCGCATGAAGAAATGACCATCTCCAACGTTTGGTTTATGTTTTATAAGCATTTTTAATTTTATTGCTTAAATCGCATTTTCTCGGCGAGCTGAGCACTTTTTCTGAATTGTGCCGCTCCCGTCACTCTGGTTAGGTTGGCATGGAAAAAAACGCTCTCGGGTGCTTTAGAGTGCCGAGTTTATTACTGCGTAATAAGAAATGACCATCTACAACGTTTGGTTTATGTTTTATAAGCGTTTTAAATTTTATTGCTTAAATCGCATTTTCTCGGCGAGCTGAGCACTTTTTCTGAATTGTCCCGCTCCCGTCACTCTGGTTAGGTTGGCATCGAAAAAAACGCTCTCGGGTGCTTTAGAGTGCCGAGTTTATCACTGCGCATGAAGAAATGACCACCTCCAACGTTTGGTTTATGTTTTATAAGCATTTTTAATTTTATTGCTTAAATCGCATTTTCTCGGCGAGCTGAGCACTTTTTCTGAATTGTGCCGCTCCCGTCACTCTGGTTAGGTTGGCATGGAAAAAAACGCTCTCGGGTGCTTTAGAGTGCCGAGTTTATTACTGCGTAATAAGAAATTACCATCTACAACGTTTGGTTTATGTTTTATAAGCATTTTTAATTTTATTGCTTAAATCGCATTTTCTCGGCGAGCTGAGCACTTTTTCTGAATTGTGCCGCTCCCGTCACTCTGGTTAGGTTGGCATGGAAAAAAACGCTCTCGGGTGCTTTAGAGTGCCGAGTTTATTACTGCGTAATAAGAAATGACCATCTACAACGTTTGGTTTATGTTTTATAAGCATTTTAAATTTTATTGCTTAAATCGCATTTTCTCGGCGAGCTGAGCGCTTTTTCTGAATTGTGCCGCTCCCGTCACTCTGGTTAGGTTGGCATCGAAAAAAACGCTCTCGGGTGCTTTATAGTGCCGAGTTTATCACTGCGCATGAAGAAATGACCACCTCCAACGTTTGGTTTATGTTTTATAAGCATTTTTAATTTTATTGCTTAAATCGCATTTTCTCGGCGAGCTGAGCACTTTTTCTGAATTGTGCCGCTCCCGTCACTCTGGTTAGGTTGGCATCGAAAAAAACGCTCTCGGGTGCTTTAGAGTGCCGAGTTTATCACTGCGCATGAAGAAATGACCACCTCCCAACGTTTGGTTTATGTTTTATAAGCATTTTTAATTTTATTGCTTAAATCGCATTTTCTCGGCGAGCTGAGCGCTTTTTCTGAATTGTGCCGCTCCCGTCACTCTGGTTAGGTTGGCATGGAAAAAAACGCTCTCGGGTGCTTTAGAGTGCCGAGTTTATCACTGCGCATGAAGAAATGACCACCTCCAACGTTTGGTTTATGTTTTATAAGCATTTTTAATTTTATTGCTTAAATCGCATTTTCTCGGCGAGCTGAGCACTTTTTCTGAATTGTGCCGCTCCCGTCACTCTGGTTAGGTTGGCATGGAAAAAAACGCTCTCGGGTGCTTTAGAGTGCCGAGTTTATCACTGCGCATGAAGAAATGGCCACCTCCAACGTTTGGTTTATGTTTTATAAGCATTTTTAATTTTATTGCTTAAATCGCATTTTCTCGGCGAGCTGAGCTATTTTTCTGAATTGTGCCGCTCCCGTCACTCTGGTTAGGTTGGCATGGAAAAAAACGCTCTCGGGTGCTTTAGAGTGCCGAGTTTATCACTGCGCATGAAGAAATGGCCACCTCCAACGTTTGGTTTATGTTTTATAAGCATTTTTAATTTTATTGCTTAAATCGCATTTTCTCGGCGAGCTGAGCACTTTTTCTGAATTGTGCCGCTCCCGTCACTCTGGTTAGGTTGGCATGGAAAAAAACGCTCTCGGGTGCTTTAGAGTGCCGAGTTTATTACTGCGTAATAAGAAATGACCATCTACAACGTTTGGTTTATGTTTTATAAGCATTTTTAATTTTATTGCTTAAATCGCATTTTCTCGGCGAGCTGAGCACTTTTTCTGAATTGTGCCGCTCCCGTCACTCTGGTTAGGTTGGCATCGAAAAAAACGCTCTCGGGTGCTTTAGAGTGCCGAGTTTATCACTGCGCATGAAGAAATGACCACCTCCAACGTTTGGTTTATGTTTTATAAGCATTTTTAATTTTATTGCCTAAATCGCATTTTCTCGGCGAGCTGAGCGCTTTTTCTGAATTGTGCCGCTCCCGTCACTCTGGTTAGGTTGGCATCGAATAAAACGCTCTCGGGTGCTTTAGAGTGCCGAGTTTATCACTGCGCATGAAGAAATTACCACCTCCAACGTTTGGTTTATGTTTTATAAGCATTTTTAATTTTATTGCTTAAATCGCATTTTCTCGGCGAGCTGAGCACTTTTTCTGAATTGTGCCGCTCCCGTCACTCTGGTTAGGTTGGCATGGAAAAAAACGCTCTCGGGTGCTTTAGAGTGCCGAGTTTATTACTGCGTAATAAGAAATGACCATCTACAACGTTTGGTTTATGTTTTATAAGCATTTTTAATTTTATTGCTTAAATCGCATTTTCTCGGCGAGCTGAGCACTTTTTCTGAATTGTGCCGCTCCCGTCACTCTGGTTAGGTTGGCATGGAAAAAAAACGCTCTCGGGTGCTTTAGAGTGCCGAGTTTATCACTGCGCATGAAGAAATGACCACCTCCAACGTTTGGTTTATGTTTTATAAGCATTTTTAATTTTATTGCTTAAATCGCATTTTCTCGGCGAGCTGAGCACTTTTTCTGAATTGTGCCGCTCCCGTCACTCTGGTTAGGTTGGCATGGAAAAAAACGCTCTCGGGTGCTTTAGAGTGCCGAGTTTATCACTGCGCATGAAGAAATGGCCACCTCCAACGTTTGGTTTATGTTTTATAAGCATTTTTAATTTTATTGCTTGAATCGCATTTTCTCGGCGAGCTGAGCACTTTTTCTGAATTGTGCCGCTCCCGTCACTCTGGTTAGGTTGGCATGGAAAAAAACGCTCTCGGGTGCTTTAGAGTGCCGAGTTTATCACTGCGCATGAATAAATGGCCACCTCCAACGTTTGGTTTATGTTTTATAAGCATTTTTAATTTTATTGCTTAAATCGCATTTTCTCGGCGAGCTGAGCACTTTTTCTGAATAGTGCCGCTCCCGTCACTCTGTTTAGGTTGGCATGGAAAAAAACGCTCTCGGGTGCTTTAGAGTGCCGAGTTTATCACTGCGCATGAAGAAAAGACCACCTCCAACGTTTGGTTTATGTTTTATAAGCATTTTTAAGTTTATTGCTTAAATCGCATTTTCTCGGCGAGCTGAGCACTTTTTCTGAATTGTGCCGCTCCCGTCACTCTGGTTAGGTTGGCATGGAAAAAAACGCTCTCGGGTGCTTTAGAGTGCCGAGTTTATCACTGCGCATGAAGAAATGACCACCTCCAACGTTTGGTTTATGTTTTATAAGCATTTTTAATTTTATTGCTTAAATCGCATTTTCTCGGCGAGCTGAGCACTTTTTCTGAATTGTGCCGCTCCCGTCACTCTGGTTAGGTTGGCATGGAAAAAAACGCTCTCGGGTGCTTTAGAGTGCCGAGTTTATCACTGCGCATGAAGAAATGGCCACCTCCAACGTTTGGTTTATGTTTAATAAGCATTTTTAATTTTATTGCTTAAATCGCATTTTCTCGGCGAGCTGAGCACTTTTTCTGAATTGTGCCGCTCCCGTCACTCTGGTTAGGTTGGCATCGAAAAAAACGCTCTCGGGTGCTTTAGAGTGCCGAGTTTATCACTGCGCATGATGAAATGACCACCTCCAACGTTTGGTTTATGTTTTATAAGCATTTTTAATTTAGTTGCTTAAATCGCATTTTCTCGGCGAGCTGAGCACTTTTTCTGAATTGTGCCGCTCCCGTCACTCTGGTTAGGTTGGCATGGAAAAAAACGCTCTCGGGTGCTTTAGAGTGCCGAGTTTATCACTGCGCATGAAGAAATGGCCACCTCCAACGTTTGGTTTATGTTTTATAAGCATTTTTAATTTTATTGCTTAAATCGCATTTTCTCGGCGAGCTGAGCACTTTTTCTGAATTGTGCCGCTCCCGTCACTCTGGTTAGGTTGGCATGGAAAAAAACGCTCTCGGGTGCTTTAGAGTGCCGAGTTTATCACTGCGCATGAAGAAATGACCACCTCCAACGTTTGGTTTATGTTTTATAAGCATTTTTAATTTTATTGCTTAAATCGCATTTTCTCGGCGAGCTGAGCACTTTTTCTGAATTGTGCCGCTCCCGTCACTCTGGTTAGGTTGGCATGGAAAAAAACGCTCTCGGGTGCTTTAGAGTGCCGAGTTTATCACTGCGCATGAAGAAATGACAACCTCCAACGTTTGGTTTATGTTTTATAAGCATTTTTAATTTTATTGCTTAAATCGCATTTTCTCGGCGAGCTGAGCGCTTTTTCTGAATTGTGCCGCTCCCGTCACTCTGGTTAGGTTGGCATCGAAAAAAACGCTCTCGGGTGCTTTAGAGTGCCGAGTTTATCACTGCGCATGAAGAAATGACCACCTCCAACGTTTGGTTTATGTTTTATAAGCATTTTTAATTTTATTGCTTAAATCGCATTTTCTCGGCGAGCTGAGCACTTTTTCTGAATTGTCCCGCTCCCGTCACTCTGGTTAGGTTGGCATCGAAAAAAACGCTCTCGGGTGCTTTAGAGTGCCGAGTTTATCACTGCGCATGAAGAAATGACCACCTCCAACGTTTGGTTTATGTTTTATAAGCATTTTTAATTGTATTGCTTAAATCGCATTTTCTCGGCGAGCTGAGCACTTTTTCTGAATTGTGCCGCTCCCGTCACTCTGGTTAGGTTGGCATGGAAAAAAACGCTCTCGGGTGCTTTAGAGTGCCGAGTTTATTACTGCGCAATAAGAAATTACCATCTACAACGTTTGGTTTATGTTTTATAAGCATTTTTAATTTTATTGCTTAAATCGCATTTTCTCGGCGAGCTGAGCACTTTTTCTGAATTGTGCCGCTCCCGTCACTCTGGTTAGGTTGGCATGGAAAAAAACGCTGTTAGGGTTTGCAGAATATCTTCATCGTATGATTATGTTGGAATATAACCTGTAATAATTTAACTAGTTTGTCCTGTCTAGACAAAATTAGTTTACCAAAGTGCTAAGATCATTTCAACTTATTGACTAGCTGCAGAGGAAGCAATCAAAGTTGCTTTGTTTACAGAACGTCGTAAAAGGTCCCCTGCTATGCTTTGATCAGCAGGGACCGGCTGCTTCACCCCAACCTGTGTATTCCCAAACCCCCACTTTCAACCCCACGTTGTTTCTCTCAATAAATAAGCGCCTGACGAGGCCTGAGTCAGACTTCATTCGATCATCGCTGAGAGCACAGCGACGAGTGAACTCTCCGCCTGCAGGTGTCTAAAACGACTAACTTGTCTCCAGTGTGGTCCTTGCAAAATAAGTTAGAGTGAACACCACCCTAACATTTTTGGTGCCGAAACCCGGGACCCTCATACCCGCCATCTGGCTGACGGAGGAGGACGTGCTGCATTGTCGACAAGCCAGCGTCCTTTATGGGGACCTGGAGAAGAAAGTCCTGGGAAGAGAATTTCTTCGCTGGGCCAGCATCTTAGGTCTGCCTTCGTCTGTCAGAGGTGGTTTGACGGGGTCCCACATTACAGCGGACCAAGGGAGACAAGTAAGTCATAGAAAAAAGCGCAGATACGGCTTTGGTGTTTCCAAGCTATGAGATACGGCTTTGGTGTTTCCAAGCTATGAGATACGGCTTTGGTGTTTCCAAGCTATGAGATACGGCTTTGGTGTTTCCAAGCTATGAGATACGGCTTTGGTGTTTCCAAGCTATGAGATACGGCTTTGGTGTTTCCAAGCTATGAGATACGGCTTTGGTGTTTCCAAGCTATGAAACAGCTGGGGTTTCAAGTCCCAGTGGAAGGAACGGGCTAAGAAAAAGAACAGAGCTTCTTTTTCTTAAGTGAAGAAGGGCGTGGATTCTTTTTTTTGTCCGTTGTTCCAAGCTGTTTGCATGAATGTTGTGTGGTTGAGAGTGTGCGACTGGTAGGATAAATTGACTGCAGAGAGAATTTGGTGGAAGGTCAATTTAAACCTGCATTAGAGACCAACAAGGCGGCAGGCCGCCATTCAATTCAAACTCCAGCTCAAATTTGGACTGTTGGAACTGTGGGAAACGGGGCCACTTGGCGAGAGCGTGTCGTCGTGCAAAACAATACCAATCAAAGGGTGGAGGAAGAGGCAGAGGAAAAGCCAAATTTTCAACATGTCAAGCTTCCCCCCCCCTTTTTTGACCGCTCATGCTAATACAGAGACATTGTATGCTACATTTAATAGAAATTATTGATTGGTTGTGTTGTAAGATTATACGATCTTCTATATGCAAGCTGAATCTGAGAGGTTGAGTTCTTTAAATTTGAAAACAAAGAAAAAACTTAATTTAATTAATTTGCCAGCCGTTTTTATTGTATTGAGGTTTTTTTGGGATTAGTGGATTGTTCTATCAGGAACCTTGAATTGAAAATGGTATGTGAATGTTGTGTGGAGTGCTTGGATGAATTGGGACCAATGTGATGGAATGTGTGTGAGATGCAAATGAGCATTGATGACTGAATGCCCGACTGAAGGGAAAATACAGGTTGAATGATTGAAGTTGTTTGAGACTGCTATGGGCAAGTAGTTGAGCGACTTTGAAGGAAGAATTATTTTGAGTAAGTTAGATGCTAGGAAGGGAAATAAAAAACCCGAGCAAATACAAACGAAAGAAAAATAAAGGTTGCTTTTGACAAGAGTTGCGAAGAACAGACGAAGAACAGTCCTTGACCCGGCATTTGCGTTTGGCGGTCGTTGATGTGGTTCCCAGACCTGTGTCTTGTGGTTTGTCATTTGTAACGTTTGGCTGTTGTGATCCTCCCAAACAGACATAAGTGATTTGTGCTTTTGTTGTATGTTGTAATTGGTTAGTGGGAGGACTGCTGGAGCTTGCTCCTTCGGTGTCTCACCTGTGCCTTCCTGCCTTCCATTGTCTCCACTTAGACTGGACTGTGGAGGGGGGAGTGTGGTATTGTGGTGTGAAAAGGGTGTAGGAGCCGGCTCCTGTGGTGATTGATATTGTAATTTGATTGTGGGGGAGACTGATGTAGGTGTGGGGCTCTGGACTCTGCGGGCAGCTGTTTGCTGGGTTGGCGCGAGTGGGGGTCAGCGGCATTGATTGTCCCAGTACTGGCCAGGCTGGGATAAATCAGTATGAAAATGCCGGGCCCCCCCTCTTGCTTCCCTTGCTGTGGCTGCGCGCGGAGTGGGTCGTACCCACTCCAGGGATGTGCTGAGTGCGTGGTGGCAAGTGATGTTGAAGCAGGGTGATGCCTAGGGAAGGTGTGACAATAGTTGCACGAAGACTAAAAGGCACTGAGGAAAGAAAAAAGAAAAAGAAAAAGTATAACCAACACGTCAAAATAGAGGATGACGTCTGCGCAGCGTTGTTTGTTGGTGTTGTTTGTGAGCTCTGTCTCTGCTGTTTTTGTGTTGTCTGTGTGTT
This sequence comes from Syngnathus typhle, assembly GCF_033458585.1. Classification (NCBI taxonomy): domain Eukaryota; kingdom Metazoa; phylum Chordata; class Actinopteri; order Syngnathiformes; family Syngnathidae; genus Syngnathus; species Syngnathus typhle. The sequence continues at coordinate 158,869 of NW_026872043.1, forward strand.
GTGTTATGTGTTTCGCTAATATAGGTGCACTAAAGAATTTATTTATCTGTAGTCTATCTGATTTGCACCGCAAAACAAAACCGATTTTGTTAAGATAGGAAGGAAAAATAAAAAAATAAAAAATAAAAAGCGAGCAATTTGTTTATGGGCAGTAACTGGTCCACGCTCCTTTAGTGCCTAGCCTTGGTTAGACAAAATTTGAGAGATGGAAAGAACTTGCTTTCTGGAATTAGATGATGTACAATTATGAAATACCGACATTTCAAAGCTAAATTTAAAATTTCAGAATAAGAGAGCGATTGAGTTTGTTAAAGTTATGGAACTACAACAGTTAACTATTATATTATTTTATTAGCAGTTATTTTTTTTATTTTTTTGTTATTCGATTGGTGGATTGGGTTGTCACGTTGAGAAAGGAAAGGAAACGATACAAATGGGCAGCTGTATTGAGCCATGGTGTTGTCACGTGCCGTTGACACCTGGCTCAACAGGGGGGATGGAAGGGCAGTTCAGTCAGCTTTATACAACATATGAATTTGATTCATATTCAAAACGTTTATAATTTTTTTTTGTAGAGCTTGTTTAACATGTGCTTAACACGATCCACAGGGTTATAATGCCTGGTCATAATAGATGCATTCTAAAAATGGATTGAATTGGCTTCAAAATAAACACTGAATGCCTTAACAGTGGCAAAAACGTTATGTAAAGAAATAATAGTTTGTCAACAACTGCTGTAGATGTTAAAGAATGGAATCAATATCTCGAAAATGAATGTGGATAGTTTGTTTATTGATTGTGAAATGTGTGACAGAGTGTTCTATATAATATCCGTTGAATGGAAGAAAAAGAAAAGAAACCATTGCTTTTAGAGAAAGTAGTCAACCAAAATTGTATATGTATCGACATGCCAAGATCTGGGAAAAAGCTGGAAAAAACAAAAATATAATGTCTTTAAATTTGAGAGGCGACGATGATCTGACTAAAATTGATGCAATTAAAGTCCCCAGAGGAGTTCCTGATTAATAAGAATTAATTGACCAAATTGAAGCGGGATGGGAGTCCTCCATTTGCTGCTGGTGGACGATGAACAAGAACGTTGACAGGATAAATTACATCCATTGCAACATGCAGAAATTGGGCAAACGGACACAAGCGGGACTTGAGACAGTGCACGAACAGCTAGCCACGCCTTCCCTAATGTCAATCCAGAACCGCAATGCTCTTGTTATGTTGTTGTCTGGGAAAGGAAGGGTCTGCGCAATGTTCAGGGAACAATGCTGCACCTTCATCCAGAATGACACCGCCCCTGATGGGAGCCTGACGAAGATGATTGCAAACTTGCAAGCCCTCAACACGAGGATGAAAGAGCACAACAAGTGGATGACTGCTTTTGGGAAGTATAAAGCCCTTGTGTCCTCAATTACTGCTATACTCACCTTGTGTGGATGTTGCTGTATTCCATGTCTCCGTGCTCTGTTTAATCGTCTTATCACTACAGCAATCTCGCCCATGGACGACGAGATGGCCCGGGGATGCCTAATATCTGAACAGCAACATGTTGATGATATCGATGATGGTGATGCAATTTTTGCACTTGAGTTTGCAGACTTTTTCCCAGATCTGTGTGTTTCCGAATAATGATGTCGCAACATTTATCCTCTTTGGTGGAAATATTTGTGCGCATACTTGTGATCCGACAACTGAAAATCAAGAGAAGTGGTTGTTTTTGGTAATTTAGAAATTTAGCAAATGTGTGAGAAACAGGAGGGAAATGTTGGAATAATTTAAGTGAAGCCTTGGCCTGCCAGACCTGTGGGCCTTGTCTTTACGAGTTTATGGCTTTCCTTTTATCTACGTTCTTCCTCTTTAGTGACAGAAGTATCTGATCTCATTCGCGGCCAACAACTGGAGAAGAACAGATGGACAAACTCTGCGGGGGTCACGGGCCGACAATGAAGTGCTAGTTCACACCACACTACATTCCCTAGCTAATCAACGTTGCTACAGACACAATCTTCCCTCCCTTTGGTGTAGCAACGCCTCTGTAACCAGGGCAACCAAAACAGTGATGAGAGGAGCAGAACATCTCAAATGACTAATGCAAAGGTTGCAGAAAAGGTGCTGTTTTTTGCTGTTTTCTGGACGTGCTGCTGTCCTTTAGGTGGCGGATCCAGGTCCAGATCACCCCAACGTTCCCAAGAAGGAGGGGGACGGAGCCTGCGTCGACTGGACCCTATAAATTGGTGGAGCGCATCTCACATGCCGTCCGGCTGGCCGGCAAAGGAGGATCGTGGTATCATCTGTCCCAGTGCACCCCAGTGAAGGGTTCCTGCAAGGAACCAGACCAGCCATCGACAGTCCCCGCCCCAGTTCATACAGAGGCAGAATAATCCTCTGCAAAGGGGGTGAGAATCGAGCTCACCCTCCACCAGTGGGCGTGCCAAGCCCCCAACGGCTGAACAATCACGAGCAATTTTTATCTTGATTGATAACAGTCTGGTCGCCTAAGGCAGAGGGACCGTGTAACTCTTTTCCTGCACATAATCTGGCCGCAGGTTTTTTGAGTTGCACATACTTTGGACTGGAGTATTGTGGGAAAACCTCACCTTCACTGGAAGTTATTGCTTTCATTGTATTTTCTTACTTGCGTTTGATTGATCGAGGTTGACATAATCATATGATAAAACAGGAGGGATATGTTAGGGTTTGCAGAATATCTTCATCGTATGATTATGTTGGAATATAACCTGTAATAATTTAACTAGTTTGTCCTGTCTAGACAAAATTAGTTTACCAAAGTGCTAAGATCATTTCAACTTATTGACTAGCTGCAGAGGAAGCAATCAAAGTTGCTTTGTTTACAGAACGTCGTAAAAGGTCCCCTGCTATGCTTTGATCAGCAGGGACCGGCTGCTTCACCCCAACCTGTGTATTCCCAAACCCCCACTTTCAACCCCACGTTGTTTCTCTCAATAAATAAGCGCCTGACGAGGCCTGAGTCAGACTTCATTCGATCATCGCTGAGAGCACAGCGACGAGTGAACTCTCCGCCTGCAGGTGTCTAAAACGACTAACTTGTCTCCAGTGTGGTCCTTGCAAAATAAGTTAGAGTGAACACCACCCTAACAAACGCTCTCGGGTGCTTTAGAGTGCCGAGTTTATTACTGCGTAATAAGAAATGACCATCTACAACGTTTGGTTTATGTTTTATAAGCATTTTAAATTTTATTGCTTAAATCGCATTTTCTCGGCGAGCTGAGCGCTTTTTCTGAATTGTGCCGCTCCCGTCACTCTGGTTAGGTTGGCATCGAAAAAAACGCTCTCGGGTGCTTTATAGTGCCGAGTTTATCACTGCGCATGAAGAAATGACCACCTCCAACGTTTGGTTTATGTTTTATAAGCATTTTTAATTTTATTGCTTAAATCGCATTTTCTCGGCGAGCTGAGCACTTTTTCTGAATTGTGCCGCTCCCGTCACTCTGGTTAGGTTGGCATCGAAAAAAACGCTCTCGGGTGCTTTAGAGTGCCGAGTTTATCACTGCGCATGAAGAAATGACCACCTCCCAACGTTTGGTTTATGTTTTATAAGCATTTTTAATTTTATTGCTTAAATCGCATTTTCTCGGCGAGCTGAGCGCTTTTTCTGAATTGTGCCGCTCCCGTCACTCTGGTTAGGTTGACATCGAAAGAAACGCTCTCGGGTGCGTTAGAGTGCCGAGTTTATCACTGCGCATGAAGAAATGACCACCTCCAACGTTTGGTTTATGTTTTATAAGCATTTTTAATTTTATTGCTTAAATCGCATTTTCTCGGCGAGCTGAGCACTTTTTCTGAATTGTGCCGCTCCCGTCACTCTGGTTAGGTTGGCATGGAAAAAAACGCTCTCGGGTGCTTTAGAGTGCCGAGTTTATCACTGCGCATGAAGAAATGACCACCTCCAACGTTTGGTTTATGTTTTATAAGCATTTTTAATTTTATTGCTTAAATCGCATTTTCTCGGCGAGCTGAGCACTTTTTCTGAATTGTGCCGCTCCCGTCACTCTGGTTAGGTTGGCATGGAAAAAAACACTCTCGGGTGCTTTAGAGTGCCGAGTTTATCACTGCGCATGAAGAAATGACCACCTCCAACGTTTGGTTTATGTTTTATAAGCATTTTTAATTTTATTGCTTAAATCGCATTTTCTCGGCGAGCTGAGCACTTTTTCTGAATTGTGCCGCTCCCGTCACTCTGGTTAGGTTGGCATCGAAAAAAACGCTCTCGGGTGCTTTAGAGTGCCGAGTTTATCACTGCGCATGAAGAAATGGCCACCTCCAACGTTTGGTTTATGTTTTATAAGCATTTTTAATTTTATTGCTTAAATCGCATTTTCTCGGCGAGCTGAGCACTTTTTCTGAATTGTGCCGCTCCCGTCACTCTGGTTAGGTTGGCATGGAAAAAAAACGCTCTCGGGTGCTTTAGAGTGCCGAGTTTATTACTGCGCATGAAGAAATGACCACCTCCAACGTTTGGTTTATGTTTTATAAGCATTTTTAATTTTATTGCTTAAATCGCATTTTCTCGGCGAGCTGAGCACTTTTTCTGAATTGTGCCGCTCCCGTCACTCTGGTTAGGTTGGCATCGAAAAAAACGCTCTCGGGTGCTTTAGAGTGCCGAGTTTATCACTGCGCATGAAGAAATGACCACCTCCAACGTTTGGTTTATGTTTTATAAGCATTTTTAATTTTATTGCTTAAATCGCATTTTCTCGGCGAGCTGAGCGCTTTTTCTGAATTGTGCCGCTCCCGTCACTCTGGTTAGGTTGGCATCGAAAAAAACGCTCTCGGGTGCTTTAGAGTGCTGAGTTTATCACTGCGCATGAAGAAATGACCACCTCCAACGTTTGGTTTATGTTTTATAAGCATTTTTAATTTTATTGCTTAAATCGCATTTTCTCGGCTAGCTGAGCGCTTTTTCTGAATTGTGCCGCTCCCGTCACTCTGGTTAGGTTGGCATCGAAAAAAACGCTCTCGGGTGCTTTAGAGTGCCGAGTTTATCACTGCGCATGAAGAAATGACCACCTCCAACGTTTGGTTTATGTTTTATAAGCATTTTTAATTTTATTGCTTAAATCGCATTTTCTCGGCGAGCTGAGCACTTTTTCTGAATTGTGCCGCTCCCGTCACTCTGGTTAGGTTGGCATGGAAAAAAACGCTCTCGGGTGCTTTAGAGTGCCGAGTTTATCACTGCGCATGAAGAAATGGCCACCTCCAACGTTTGGTTTATGTTTTATAAGCATTTTTAATTTTATTGCTTGAATCGCATTTTCTCGGCGAGCTGAGCACTTTTTCTGAATTGTGCCGCTCCCGTCACTCTGGTTAGGCTGGCATGGAAAAAAACGCTCTCGGGTGCTTTAGAGTGCCGAGTTTATCACTGCGCATGAAGAAATGGCCACCTCCAACGTTTGGTTTATGTTTTATAAGCATTTTTAATTTTATTGCTTAAATCGCATTTTCTCGGCGAGCTGAGCACTTTTTCTGAATAGTGCCGCTCCCGTCACTCTGTTTAGGTTGGCATGGAAAAAAACGCTCTCGGGTGCTTTAGAGTGCCGAGTTTATCACTGCGCATGAAGAAAAGACCACCTCCAACGTTTGGTTTATGTTTTATAAGCATTTTTAAGTTTATTGCTTAAATCGCATTTTCTCGGCGAGCTGAGCACTTTTTCTGAATTGTGCCGCTCCTGTCACTCTGGTTAGGTTGGCATGGAAAAAAACGCTCTCGGGTGCTTTAGAGTGCCGAGTTTATCACTGCGCATGAAGAAATGACCACCTCCAACGTTTGGTTTATGTTTTATAAGCATTTTTAATTTTATTGCTTAAATCGCATTTTCTCGGCGAGCTGAGCACTTTTTCTGAATTGTGCCGCTCCCGTCACTCTGGTTAGGTTGGCATGGAAAAAAACGCTCTCGGGTGCTTTAGAGTGCCGAGTTTATCACTGCGCATGAAGAAATGGCCACCTCCAACGTTTGGTTTATGTTTTATAAGCATTTTTAATTTTATTGCTTAAATCGCATTTTCTCGGCGAGCTGAGCACTTTTTCTGAATTGTGCCGCTCCCGTCACTCTGGTTAGGTTGGCATGCAAAAAAACGCTCTCGGGTGCTTTAGAGTGCCGAGTTTATCACTGCGCATGAAGAAATGGCCACCTCCAACGTTTGGTTTATGTTTTATAAGCATTTTTAATTTTATTGCTTAAATCGCATTTTCTCGGCGAGCTGAGCACTTTTTCTGAATTGTGCCGCTCCCGTCACTCTGGTTAGGTTGGCATGGAAAAAAACGCTCTCGGGTGCTTTAGAGTGCCGAGTTTATCACTGCGCATGAAGAAATGACCACCTCCAACGTTTGGTTTATGTTTTATAAGCATTTTTAATTTTATTGCTTAAATCGCATTTTCTCGGCGAGCTGAGCACTTTTTCTGAATTGTGCCGCTCCCGTCACTCTGGTTAGGTTGGCATGGAAAAAAACGCTCTCGGGTGCTTTAGAGTGCCGAGTTTATCACTGCGCATGAAGAAATGGCCACCTCCAACGTTTGGTTTATGTTTAATAAGCATTTTTAATTTTATTGCTTAAATCGCATTTTCTCGGCGAGCTGAGCACTTTTTCTGAATTGTGCCGCTCCCGTCACTCTGGTTAGGTTGGCATCGAAAAAAACGCTCTCGGGTGCTTTAGAGTGCCGAGTTTATCACTGCGCATGAAGAAATGACCACCTCCAACGTTTGGTTTATGTTTTATAAGCATTTTTAATTTTATTGCTTAAATCGCATTTTCTCGGCGAGCTGAGCACTTTTTCTGAATTGTGCCGCTCCCGTCACTCTGGTTAGGTTGGCATGGAAAAAAACGCTCTCGGGTGCTTTAGAGTGCCGAGTTTATTACTGCGTAATAAGAAATGACCATCTACAACGTTTGGTTTATGTTTTATAAGCATTTTTAATTTTATTGCTTAAATCGCATTTTCTCGGCGAGCTGAGCACTTTTTCTGAATTGTGCCGCTCCCGTCACTCTGTTTAGGTTGGCATGGAAAAAAACGCTCTCGGGTGCTTTAGAGTGCCGAGTTTATCACTGCGCATGAAGAAAAGACCACCTCCAACGTTTGGTTTATGTTTTATAAGCATTTTTAATTTTATTGCTTAAATCGCATTTTCTCGGCGAGCTGAGCACTTTTTCTGAATTGTGCCGCTCCTGTCACTCTGGTTAGGTTGGCATGGAAAAAAACGCTCTCGGGTGCTTTAGAGTGCCGAGTTTATCACTGCGCATGAAGAAATGACCACCTCCAACGTTTGGTTTATGTTTTATAAGCATTTTTAATTTTATTGCTTAAATCGCATTTTCTCGGCGAGCTGAGCACTTTTTCTGAATTGTGCCGCTCCCGTCACTCTGGTTAGGTTGGCATGGAAAAAAACGCTCTCGGGTGCTTTAGAGTGCCGAGTTTATCACTGCGCATGAAGAAATGGCCACCTCCAACGTTTGGTTTATGTTTTATAAGCATTTTTAATTTTATTGCTTAAATCGCATTTTCTCGGCGAGCTGAGCACTTTTTCTGAATTGTGCCGCTCCCGTCACTCTGGTTAGGTTGGCATCGAAAAAAACGCTCTCGGGTGCTTTAGAGTGCCGAGTTTATCACTGCGCATGAAGAAATGACCACCTCCAACGTTTGGTTTATGTTTGATAAGCATTTTTAATTTTATTGCTTAAATCGCATTTTCTCGGCGAGCTGAGCACTTTTTCTGAATTGTGCCGCTCCCGTCACTCTGGTTAGGTTGGCATGGAAAAAAACGCTCTCGGGTGCTTTAGAGTGCCGAGTTTATTACTGCGTAATAAGAAATGACCATCTACAACGTTTGGTTTATGTTTTATAAGCATTTTTAATTTTATTGCTTAAATCGCATTTTCTCGGCGAGCTGAGCACTTTTTCTGAATTGTGCCGCTCCCGTCACTCTGTTTAGGTTGGCATGGAAAAAAACGCTCTCGGGTGCTTTAGAGTGCCGAGTTTATCACTGCGCATGAAGAAAAGACCACCTCCAACGTTTGGTTTATGTTTTATAAGCATTTTTAATTTTATTGCTTAAATCGCATTTTCTCGGCGAGCTGAGCACTTTTTCTGAATTGTGCCGCTCCTGTCACTCTGGTTAGGTTGGCATGGAAAAAAACGCTCTCGGGTGCTTTAGAGTGCCGAGTTTATCACTGCGCATGAAGAAATGACCACCTCCAACGTTTGGTTTATGTTTTATAAGCATTTTTAATTTTATTGCTTAAATCGCATTTTCTCGGCGAGCTGAGCACTTTTTCTGAATTGTGCCGCTCCCGTCACTCTGGTTAGGTTGGCATGGAAAAAAACGCTCTCGGGTGCTTTAGAGTGCCGAGTTTATCACTGCGCATGAAGAAATGGCCACCTCCAACGTTTGGTTTATGTTTTATAAGCATTTTTAATTTAGTTGCTTAAATCGCATTTTCTCGGCGAGCTGAGCACTTTTTCTGAATTGTGCCGCTCCCGTCACTCTGGTTAGGTTGGCATGGAAAAAAACACTCTCGGGTGCTTTAGAGTGCCGAGTTTATCACTGCGCATGAAGAAATGGCCACCTCCAACGTTTGGTTTATGTTTTATAAGCATTTTTAATTTTATTGCTTAAATCGCATTTTCTCGGCGAGCTGAGCACTTTTTCTGAATTTTGCCGCTCCCGTCACTCTGGTTAGGTTGGCATGGAAAAAAACGCTCTCGGGTGCTTTAGAGTGCCGAGTTTATCACTGCGCATGAAGAAATGACCACCTCCAACGTTTGGTTTATGTTTTATAAGCATTTTTAATTTTATTGCTTAAATCGCATTTTCTCGGCGAGCTGAGCACTTTTTCTGAATTGTGCCGCTCCCGTCACTCTGGTTAGGTTGGCATGGAAAAAAACGCTCTCGGGTGCTTTAGAGTGCCGAGTTTATCACTGCGCATGAAGAAATGACAACCTCCAACGTTTGGTTTATGTTTTATAAGCATTTTTAATTTTATTGCTTAAATCGCATTTTCTCGGCGAGCTGAGCGCTTTTTCTGAATTGTGCCGCTCCCGTCACTCTGGTTAGGTTGGCATCGAAAAAAACGCTCTCGGGTGCTTTAGAGTGCCGAGTTTATCACTGCGCATGAAGAAATGACCACCTCCAACGTTTGGTTTATGTTTTATAAGCATTTTTAATTTTATTGCTTAAATCGCATTTTCTCGGCGAGCTGAGCACTTTTTCTGAATTGTCCCGCTCCCGTCACTCTGGTTAGGTTGGCATCGAAAAAAACGCTCTCGGGTGCTTTAGAGTGCCGAGTTTATCACTGCGCATGAAGAAATGACCACCTCCAACGTTTGGTTTATGTTTTATAAGCATTTTTAATTTTATTGCTTAAATCGCATTTTCTCGGCGAGCTGAGCACTTTTTCTGAATTGTGCCGCTCCCGTCACTCTGGTTAGGTTGGCATGGAAAAAAACGCTCTCGGGTGCTTTAGAGTGCCGAGTTTATTACTGCGTAATAAGAAATTACCATCTACAACGTTTGGTTTATGTTTTATAAGCATTTTTAATTTTATTGCTTAAATCGCATTTTCTCGGCGAGCTGAGCACTTTTTCTGAATTGTGCCGCTCCCGTCACTCTGGTTAGGTTGGCATGGAAAAAAACGCTCTCGGGTGCTTTAGAGTGCCGAGTTTATTACTGCGTAATAAGAAATGACCATCTACAACGTTTGGTTTATGTTTTATAAGCATTTTAAATTTTATTGCTTAAATCGCATTTTCTCGGCGAGCTGAGCGCTTTTTCTGAATTGTGCCGCTCCCGTCACTCTGGTTAGGTTGGCATCGAAAAAAACGCTCTCGGGTGCTTTAGAGTGCCGAGTTTATCACTGCGCATGAAGAAATGACCACCTCCCAACGTTTGGTTTATGTTTTATAAGCATTTTTAATTTTATTGCTTAAATCGCATTTTCTCGGCGAGCTGAGCGCTTTTTCTGAATTGTGCCGCTCCCGTCACTCTGGTTAGGTTGACATCGAAAAAAACGCTCTCGGGTGCTTTAGAGTGCCGAGTTTATCACTGCGCATGAAGAAATGACCACCTCCAACGTTTGGTTTATGTTTTATAAGCATTTTTAATTTTATTGCTTAAATCGCATTTTCTCGGCGAGCTGAGCGCTTTTTCTGAATTGTGCCGCTCCCGTCACTCTGGTTAGGTTGGCATCGAAAAAAAACGCTCTCGGGTGCTTTAGAGTGCCGAGTTTATCACTGCGCATGAAGAAATGACCACCTCCAACGTTTGGTTTATGTTTTATAAGCATTTTTAATTTTATTGCTTAAATCGCATTTTCTCGGCGAGCTGAGCACTTTTTCTGAATTGTGCCGCTCCCGTCACTCTGGTTAGGTTGGCATGGAAAAAAACGCTCTCGGGTGCTTTAGAGTGCCGAGTTTATCACTGCGCATGAAGAAATGACCACCTCCAACGTTTGGTTTATGTTTTATAAGCATTTTTAATTTTATTGCTTAAATCGCATTTTCTCGGCGAGCTGAGCACTTTTTCTGAATTGTGCCGCTCCCGTCACTCTGGTTAGGTTGGCATGGAAAAAAACGCTCTCGGGTGCTTTAGAGTGCCGAGTCTATCACTGCGCATGAAGAAATGACCACCTCCAACGTTTGGTTTATGTTTTATAAGCATTTTTAATTTTATTGCTTAAATCGCATTTTCTCGGCGAGCTGAGCACTTTTTCTGAATTGTGCCGCTCCCGTCACTCTGGTTAGGTTGGCATCGAAAAAAACGCTCTCGGGTGCTTTAGAGTGCCGAGTTTATCACTGCGCATGAAGAAATGGCCACCTCCAACGTTTGGTTTATGTTTTATAAGCATTTTTAATTTTATTGCTTAAATCGCATTTTCTCGGCGAGCTGAGCACTTTTTCTGAATTGTGCCGCTCCCGTCACTCTGGTTAGGTTGGCATGGAAAAAAAACGCTCTCGGGTGCTTTAGAGTGCCGAGTTTATTACTGCGCATGAAGAAATGACCACCTCCAACGTTTGGTTTATGTTTTATAAGCATTTTTAATTTTATTGCTTAAATCGCATTTTCTCGGCGAGCTGAGCACTTTTTCTGAATTGTGCCGCTCCCGTCACTCTGGTTAGGTTGGCATCGAAAAAAACGCTCTCGGGTGCTTTAGAGTGCCGAGTTTATCACTGCGCATGAAGAAATGACCACCTCCAACGTTTGGTTTATGTTTTATAAGCATTTTTAATTTTATTGCTTAAATCGCATTTTCTCGGCGAGCTGAGCGCTTTTTCTGAATTGTGCCGCTCCCGTCACTCTGGTTAGGTTGGCATCGAAAAAAACGCTCTCGGGTGCTTTAGAGTGCTGAGTTTATCACTGCGCATGAAGAAATGACCACCTCCAACGTTTGGTTTATGTTTTATAAGCATTTTTAATTTTATTGCTTAAATCGCATTTTCTCGGCTAGCTGAGCGCTTTTTCTGAATTGTGCCGCTCCCGTCACTCTGGTTAGGTTGGCATCGAAAAAAACGCTCTCGGGTGCTTTAGAGTGCCGAGTTTATCACTGCGCATGAAGAAATGACCACCTCCAACGTTTGGTTTATGTTTTATAAGCATTTTTAATTTTATTGCTTAAATCGCATTTTCTCGGCGAGCTGAGCACTTTTTCTGAATTGTGCCGCTCCCGTCACTCTGGTTAGGTTGGCATGGAAAAAAACGCTCTCGGGTGCTTTAGAGTGCCGAGTTTATCACTGCGCATGAAGAAATGACCACCTCCAACGTTTGGTTTATGTTTTATAAGCATTTTTAATTTTATTGCTTAAATCGCATTTTCTCGGCGAGCTGAGCACTTTTTCTGAATTGTGCCGCTCCCGTCACTCTGGTTAGGTTGGCATGGAAAAAAACGCTCTCGGGTGCTTTAGAGTGCCGAGTTTATCACTGCGCATGAAGAAATGACCACCTCCAACGTTTGGTTTATGTTTTATAAGCATTTTTAATTTTATTGCTTAAATCGCATTTTCTCGGCGAGCTGAGCACTTTTTCTGAATTGTGCCGCTCCCGTCACTCTGGTTAGGTTGGCATGGAAAAAAACGCTCTCGGGTGCTTTAGAGTGCCGAGTTTATCACTGCGCATGAAGAAATGGCCACCTCCAACGTTTGGTTTATGTTTTATAAGCATTTTTAATTTTATTGCTTAAATCGCATTTTCTCGGCGAGCTGAGCTATTTTTCTGAATTGTGCCGCTCCCGTCACTCTGGTTAGGTTGGCATGGAAAAAAACGCTCTCGGGTGCTTTAGAGTGCCGAGTTTATCACTGCGCATGAAGAAATGGCCACCTCCAACGTTTGGTTTATGTTTTATAAGCATTTTTAATTTTATTGCTTAAATCGCATTTTCTCGGCGAGCTGAGCACTTTTTCTGAATTGTGCCGCTCCCGTCACTCTGGTTAGGTTGGCATGGAAAAAAACGCTCTCGGGTGCTTTAGAGTGCCGAGTTTATTACTGCGTAATAAGAAATGACCATCTACAACGTTTGGTTTATGTTTTATAAGCATTTTTAATTTTATTGCTTAAATCGCATTTTCTCGGCGAGCTGAGCACTTTTTCTGAATTGTGCCGCTCCCGTCACTCTGGTTAGGTTGGCATCGAAAAAAACGCTCTCGGGTGCTTTAGAGTGCCGAGTTTATCACTGCGCATGAAGAAATGACCACCTCCAACGTTTGGTTTATGTTTTATAAGCATTTTTAATTTTATTGCTTAAATCGCATTTTCTCGGCGAGCTGAGCGCTTTTTCTGAATTGTGCCGCTCCCGTCACTCTGGTTAGGTTGGCATCGAATAAAACGCTCTCGGGTGCTTTAGAGTGCCGAGTTTATCACTGCGCATGAAGAAATTACCACCTCCAACGTTTGGTTTATGTTTTATAAGCATTTTTAATTTTATTGCTTAAATCGCATTTTCTCGGCGAGCTGAGCACTTTTTCTGAATTGTGCCGCTCCCGTCACTCTGGTTAGGTTGGCATGGAAAAAAACGCTCTCGGGTGCTTTAGAGTGCCGAGTTTATTACTGCGTAATAAGAAATGACCATCTACAACGTTTGGTTTATGTTTTATAAGCATTTTTAATTTTATTGCTTAAATCGCATTTTCTCGGCGAGCTGAGCACTTTTTCTGAATTGTGCCGCTCCCGTCTCTCTGGTTAGGTTGGCATGGAAAAAAACGCTCTCGGGTGCTTTAGAGTGCCGAGTTTATCACTGCGCATGAAGAAATGACCACCTCCAACGTTTGGTTTATGTTTTATAAGCATTTTTAATTTTATTGCTTAAATCGCATTTTCTCGGCGAGCTGAGCACTTTTTCTGAATTGTGCCGCTCCCGTCACTCTGGTTAGGTTGGCATGGAAAAAAACGCTCTCGGGTGCTTTAGAGTGCCGAGTTTATCACTGCGCATGAAGAAATGGCCACCTCCAACGTTTGGTTTATGTTTTATAAGCATTTTTAATTTTATTGCTTGAATCGCATTTTCTCGGCGAGCTGAGCACTTTTTCTGAATTGTGCCGCTCCCGTCACTCTGGTTAGGTTGGCATGGAAAAAAACGCTCTCGGGTGCTTTAGAGTGCCGAGTTTATCACTGCGCATGAAGAAATGGCCACCTCCAACGTTTGGTTTATGTTTTATAAGCATTTTTAATTTTATTGCTTAAATCGCATTTTCTCGGCGAGCTGAGCACTTTTTCTGAATAGTGCCGCTCCCGTCACTCTGTTTAGGTTGGCATGGAAAAAAACGCTCTCGGGTGCTTTAGAGTGCCGAGTTTATCACTGCGCATGAAGAAAAGACCACCTCCAACGTTTGGTTTATGTTTTATAAGCATTTTTAAGTTTATTGCTTAAATCGCATTTTCTCGGCGAGCTGAGCACTTTTTCTGAATTGTGCCGCTCCTGTCACTCTGGTTAGGTTGGCATGGAAAAAAACGCTCTCGGGTGCTTTAGAGTGCCGAGTTTATCACTGCGCATGAAGAAATGACCACCTCCAACGTTTGGTTTATGTTTTATAAGCATTTTTAATTTTATTGCTTAAATCGCATTTTCTCGGCGAGCTGAGCACTTTTTCTGAATTGTGCCGCTCCCGTCACTCTGGTTAGGTTGGCATGGAAAAAAACGCTCTCGGGTGCTTTAGAGTGCCGAGTTTATCACTGCGCATGAAGAAATGGCCACCTCCAACGTTTGGTTTATGTTTTATAAGCATTTTTAATTTTATTGCTTAAATCGCATTTTCTCGGCGAGCTGAGCACTTTTTCTGAATTGTGCCGCTCCCGTCACTCTGGTTAGGTTGGCATGCAAAAAAACGCTCTCGGGTGCTTTAGAGTGCCGAGTTTATCACTGCGCATGAAGAAATGGCCACCTCCAACGTTTGGTTTATGTTTTATAAGCATTTTTAATTTTATTGCTTAAATCGCATTTTCTCGGCGAGCTGAGCACTTTTTCTGAATTGTGCCGCTCCCGTCACTCTGGTTAGGTTGGCATGGAAAAAAACGCTCTCGGGTGCTTTAGAGTGCCGAGTTTATCACTGCGCATGAAGAAATGACCACCTCCAACGTTTGGTTTATGTTTTATAAGCATTTTTAATTTTATTGCTTAAATCGCATTTTCTCGGCGAGCTGAGCACTTTTTCTGAATTGTGCCGCTCCCGTCACTCTGGTTAGGTTGGCATGGAAAAAAACGCTCTCGGGTGCTTTAGAGTGCCGAGTTTATCACTGCGCATGAAGAAATGGCCACCTCCAACGTTTGGTTTATGTTTTATAAGCATTTTTAATTTTATTGCTTAAATCGCATTTTCTCGGCGAGCTGAGCACTTTTTCTGAATTGTGCCGCTCCCGTCATTCTGGTTAGGTTGGCATCGAAAAAAACGCTCTCGGGTGCTTTAGAGTGCCGAGTTTATCACTGCGCATGAAGAAATGACCACCTCCAACGTTTGGTTTATGTTTTATAAGCATTTTTAATTTTATTGCTTAAATCGCATTTTCTCGGCGAGCTGAGCACTTTTTCTGAATTGTGCCGCTCCCGTCACTCTGGTTAGGTTGGCATGGAAAAAAACGCTCTCGGGTGCTTTAGAGTGCCGAGTTTATTACTGCGTAATAAGAAATGACCATCTACAACGTTTGGTTTATGTTTTATAAGCATTTTTAATTTTATTGCTTAAATCGCATTTTCTCGGCGAGCTGAGCACTTTTTCTGAATTGTGCCGCTCCCGTCACTCTGTTTAGGTTGGCATGGAAAAAAACGCTCTCGGGTGCTTTAGAGTGCCGAGTTTATCACTGCGCATGAAGAAAAGACCACCTCCAACGTTTGGTTTATGTTTTATAAGCATTTTTAATTTTATTGCTTAAATCGCATTTTCTCGGCGAGCTGAGCACTTTTTCTGAATTGTGCCGCTCCTGTCACTCTGGTTAGGTTGGCATGGAAAAAAACGCTCTCGGGTGCTTTAGAGTGCCGAGTTTATCACTGCGCATGAAGAAATGACCACCTCCAACGTTTGGTTTATGTTTTATAAGCATTTTTAATTTTATTGCTTAAATCGCATTTTCTCGGCGAGCTGAGCACTTTTTCTGAATTGTGCCGCTCCCGTCACTCTGGTTAGGTTGGCATGGAAAAAAACGCTCTCGGGTGCTTTAGAGTGCCGAGTTTATCACTGCGCATGAAGAAATGGCCACCTCCAACGTTTGGTTTATGTTTTATAAGCATTTTTAATTTAGTTGCTTAAATCGCATTTTCTCGGCGAGCTGAGCACTTTTTCTGAATTGTGCCGCTCCCGTCACTCTGGTTAGGTTGGCATGGAAAAAAACGCTCTCGGGTGCTTTAGAGTGCCGAGTTTATCACTGCGCATGAAGAAATGGCCACCTCCAACGTTTGGTTTATGTTTTATAAGCATTTTTAATTTTATTGCTTAAATCGCATTTTCTCGGCGAGCTGAGCACTTTTTCTGAATTGTGCCGCTCCCGTCACTCTGGTTAGGTTGGCATGGAAAAAAACGCTCTCGGGTGCTTTAGAGTGCCGAGTTTATCACTGCGCATGAAGAAATGACCACCTCCAACGTTTGGTTTATGTTTTATAAGCATTTTTAATTTTATTGCTTAAATCGCATTTTTCTCGGCGAGCTGAGCACTTTTTCTGAATTGTGCCGCTCCCGTCACTCTGGTTAGGTTGGCATGGAAAAAAACGCTCTCGGGTGCTTTAGAGTGCCGAGTTTATCACTGCGCATGAAGAAATGACAACCTCCAACGTTTGGTTTATGTTTTATAAGCATTTTTAATTTTATTGCTTAAATCGCATTTTCTCGGCGAGCTGAGCGCTTTTTCTGAATTGTGCCGCTCCCGTCACTCTGGTTAGGTTGGCATCGAAAAAAACGCTCTCGGGTGCTTTAGAGTGCCGAGTTTATCACTGCGCATGAAGAAATGACCACCTCCAACGTTTGGTTTATGTTTTATAAGCATTTTTAATTTTATTGCTTAAATCGCATTTTCTCGGCGAGCTGAGCACTTTTTCTGAATTGTGCCGCTCCCGTCACTCTGGTTAGGTTGGCATCGAAAAAAACGCTCTCGGGTGCTTTAGAGTGCCGAGTTTATCACTGCGCATGAAGAAATGACCACCTCCAACGTTTGGTTTATGTTTTATAAGCATTTTTAATTTTATTGCTTAAATCGCATTTTCTCGGCGAGCTGAGCACTTTTTCTGAATTGTGCCGCTCCCGTCACTCTGGTTAGGTTGGCATCGAAAAAAACGCTCTCGGGTGCTTTAGAGTGCCGAGTTTATCACCGCGCATGAAGAAATGACCACCTCCAACGTTTGGTTTATGTTTTATAAGCATTTTTAATTTTATTGCTTAAATCGCATTTTCTCGGCGAGCTGAGCGCTTTTTCTGAATTGTGCCGCTCCCGTCACTCTGGTTAGGTTGGCATCGAAAAAAACGCTCTTGGGTGCTTTAGAGTGCCGAGTTTATCACTGCGCATGAAGAAATGACCACCTCCAACGTTTGGTTTATGTTTTATAAGCATTTTTAATTTTATTGCTTAAATCGCATTTTCTCGGCGAGCTGAGCACTTTTTCTGAATTGTGCCGCTCCCGTCACCCTGGTTAGGTTGGCATCAAATAAAACGCTCTCGGGTGCTTTAGAGTGCCGAGTTTATCACTGCGCATGAAGAAATGACCACCTCCAACGTTTGGTTTATGTTTTATAAGCATTTTTAATTTTATTGCTTAAATCGCATTTTCTCGGCGAGCTGAGCACTTTTTCTGAATTGTGCCGCTCCCGTCACTCTGGTTAGGTTGGCATCGAAAAAAACGCTCTCGGGTGCTTTAGAGTGCCGAGTTTATCACTGCGCATGAAGAAATGACCACCTCCAACGTTTGGTTTATGTTTTATAAGCATTTTTAATTTTATTTCTTAAATCGCATTTTCTCGGCGAGCTGAGCACTTTTTCTGAATTGTGCCGCTCCCGTCACTCTGGTTAGGTTGGCATGGAAAAAAACGCTCTCGGGTGCTTTAGAGTGCCGAGTTTATCACTGCGCATGAAGAAATGACCACCTCCAACGTTTGGTTTATGTTTTATAAGCATTTTTAATTTTATTGCTTAAATCGCATTTTCTCGGCGAGCTGAGCACTTTTTCTGAATTGTGCCGCTCCCGTCACTCTGGTTAGGTTGGCATGGAAAAAAACGCTCTCGGGTACTTTAGAGTGCCGAGTTTATTACTGCGTAATAAGAAATGACCATCTACAACGTTTGGTTTATGTTTTATAAGCATTTTAAATTTTACTGCTTAAATCGCATTTTCTCGGCGAGCTGAGCACTTTTTCTGAATTGTGCCGCTCCCGTCACTCTGGTTAGGTTGGCATCGAAAAAAACGCTCTCGGGTGCTTTAGAGTGCCGAGTTTATCACTGCGCATGAAGAAATGACCACCTCCAACGTTTGGTTTATGTTTTATAAGCATTTTTAATTTTATTGCTTAAATCGCATTTTCTCGGCGAGCTGAGCACTTTTTCTGAATTGTGCCGCTCCCGTCACTCTGGTTAGGTTGGCATCGAAAAAAACGCTCTCGGGTGCTTTAGAGTGCCGAGTTTATCACTGCGCATGAAGAAATGACCACCTCCAACGTTTGGTTTATTTTTTATAAGCATTTTTAATTTTATTGCTTAAATCGCATTTTCTCGGCGAGCTGAGCACTTTTTCTGAATTGTGCCGCTCCCGTCACTCTGGTTAGGTTGGGATCGAAAAAAACGCTCTCGGGTGCTTTAGAGTGCCGAGTTTATCACTGCGCATGAAGAAATGACCAACTCCAACGTTTGGTTTATGTTTTACAAGCATTTTTAATTTTATTGCTTAAATCGCATTTTCTCGGCGAGCTGAGCACTTTTTCTGAATTGTGCCGCTCCCGTCACTCTGGTTAGGTTGGCATCGAAAAAAACGCTCTCGGGTGCTTTAGAGTGCCGAGTTTATCACCGCGCATGAAGAAATGACCACCTCCAACGTTTGGTTTATGTTTTATAAGCATTTTTAATTTTATTGCTTAAATCGCATTTTCTCGGCGAGCTGAGCGCTTTTTCTGAATTGTGCCGCTCCCGTCACTCTGGTTAGGTTGGCATCGAAAAAAACGCTCTCGGGTGCTTTAGAGTGCCGAGTTTATCACTGCGCATGAAGAAATGACCACCTCCAACGTTTGGTTTATGTTTTATAAGCATTTTTAATTTTATTGCTTAAATCGCATTTTCTCGGCGAGCTGAGCACTTTTTCTGAATTGTGCCGCTCCCGTCACTCTGGTTAGGTTGGCATGGAATAAAACGCTCTCGGGTGCTTTAGAGTGCCGAGTTTATCACTGCGCATGAAGAAATGACCACCTCCAACGTTTGGTTTATGTTTTATAGGCATTTTTAATTTTATTGCTTAAATCGCATTTTCTCGGCGAGCTGAGCACTTTTTCTGAATTGTGCCGCTCCCGTCACTCTGGTTAGGTTGGCATCGAAAAAAACGCTCTCGGGTGCTTTAGAGTGCCGAGTTTATCACTGCGCATGAAGAAATGACCACCTCCAACGTTTGGTTTATGTTTTATAAGCATTTTTAATTTTATTGCTTAAATCGCATTTTCTCGGCGAGCTGAGCACTTTTTCTGAATTGTGCCGCTCCCGTCACTCTGGTTAGGTTGGCATCGAAAAAAACGCTCTCGGGTGCTTTAGAGTGCCGAGTTTATCACTGTGCATGAAGAAATGACCACCTCCAACGTTTGGTTTATGTTTTATAAGCATTTTTAATTTTATTGCTTAAATCGCATTTTCTCGGCGAGCTGAGCACTTTTTCTGAATTGTGCCGCTCCCGTCACTCTGGTTAGGTTGGCATGGAAAAAAACGCTCTCGGGTGCTTTAGAGTGCCGAGTTTATCACTGCACATGAAGAAATGACCACCTCCAACGTTTGGTTTATGTTTTATAAGCATTTTTAATTGTATTGCTTAAATCGCATTTTCTCGGCGAGCTGAGCACTTTTTCTGAATTGTGCCGCTCCCGTCACTCTGGTTAGGTTGGCATGGAAAAAAACGCTCTCGGGTGCTTTAGAGTGCCGAGTTTATTACTGCGTAATAAGAAATGACCATCTACAACGTTTGGTTTATGTTTTATAAGCATTTTTAATTTTATTGCTTAAATCGCATTTTCTCGGCGAGCTGAGCACTTTTTCTGAATTGTGCCGCTCCCGTCACTCTGGTTAGGTTGGCATCGAAAAAAACGCTCTCGGGTGCTTTAGAGTGCCGAGTTTATCACTGCGCATGAAGAAATGACCACCTCCAACGTTTGGTTTGTGTTTTATAAGCATTTTTAATTTTATTGCTTAAATCGCATTTTCTCGGCGAGCTGAGCACTTTTTCTGAATTGTGCCGCTCCCGTCACTCTGGTTAGGTTGGCATGGAAAAAAACGCTCTCGGGTGCTTTAGAGTGCCGAGTTTATCACCGCGCATGAAGAAATGACCACCTCCAACGTTTGGTTTATGTTTTATAAGCATTTTTAATTTTATTGCTTAAATCGCATTTTCTCGGCGAGCTGAGCGCTTTTTCTGAATTGTGCCGCTCCCGTCACTCTGGTTAGGTTGGCATCGAATAAAACGCTCTCGGGTGCGTTAGAGTGCCGAGTTTATCACTGCGCATGAAGAAATGACCACCTCCAACGTTTGGTTTATGTTTTATAAGCATTTTTAATTTTATTGCTTAAATCGCATTTTCTCGGCGAGCTGAGCACTTTTTCTGAATTGTGCCGCTCCCGTCACTCTGGTTAGGTTGGCATGGAAAAAAACGCTCTCGGGTGCTTTAGAGTGCCGAGTTTATTACTGCGTAATAAGAAATGACCATCTACAACGTTTGGTTTATGTTTTATAAGCATTTTTAATTTTATTGCTTAAATCGCATTTTCTCGGCGAGCTGAGCACTTTTTCTGAATTGTGCCGCTCCCGTCACTCTGGTTAGGTTGGCATGGAAAAAAACGCTCTCGGGTGCTTTAGAGTGCCGAGTTTATCACTGCGCATGAAGAAATGACCACCTCCAACGTTTGGTTTATGTTTTATAAGCATTTTTAATTTTATTGCTTAAATCGCATTTTCTCGGCGAGCTGAGCACTTTTTCTGAATTGTGCCGCTCCCGTCACTCTGGTTAGGTTGGCATGGAAAAAAACGTTCTCGGGTGCTTTAGAGTGCCGAGTTTATCACTGCGCATGAAGAAATGACCACCTCCAACGTTTGGTTTATGTTTTATAAGCATTTTTAATTTTATTGCTTAAATCGCATTTTCTCGGCGAGCTGAGCACTTTTTCTGAATTGTGCCGCTCCCGTCACTCTGGTTAGGTTGGCATCGAAAAAAACGCTCTCGGGTGCTTTAGAGTGCCGAGTTTATTACTGCGTAATAAGAAATGACCATCTACAACGTTTGGTTTATGTTTTATAAGCATTTTTAATTTTATTGCTTAAATCGCATTTTCTCGGCGAGCTGAGCACTTTTTCTGAATTGTGCCGCTCCCGTCACTCTGGTTAGGTTGGCATCGAAAAAAACGCTCTCGGGTGCTTTAGAGTGCCGAGTTGATCACTGTGCATGAAGAAATGACCACCTCCAACGTTTGGTTTATGTTTTATAAGCATTTTTAACTTTATTGCTTAAATCGCATTTTCTCGGCGAGCTGAGCGCTTTTTCTGAATTGTGCCGCTCCCGTCACTCTGGTTAGGTTGGCATCGAAAAAAACGCTCTTGGGTGCTTTAGAGTGCCGAGTTTATCACTGCGCATGAAGAAATGACCACCTCCAACGTTTGGTTTATGTTTTATAAGCATTTTTAATTTTATTGCTTAAATCGCATTTTCTCGGCGAGCTGAGCACTTTTTCTGAATTGTGCCGCTCCCGTCACTCTGGTTAGGTTGGCATCGAAAAAAACGCTCTCGGGTGCTTTAGAGTGCCGAGTTTATCACTGCGCATGAAGAAATGACCAACTCCAATGTTTGGTTTATGTTTTATAAGCATTTTTAATTTTATTGCTTAAATCGCATTTTCTCGGCGAGCTGAGCACTTTTTCTGAATTGTGCCGCTCCCGTCACTCTGGTTAGGTTGGCATCGAAAAAAACGCTCTCGGGTGCTTTAGAGTGCCGAGTTTATCACTGCGCATGAAGAAATGACCACCTCCAACGTTTGGTTTATGTTTTGTAAGCATTTTTAATTTTATTGCTTAAATCGCATTTTCTCGGCGAGCTGAGCACTTTTTCTGAATTGTGCCGCTCCCGTCAGTCTGGTTAGGTTGGCATCGAAAAAAACGCTCTCGGGTGCTTTAGAGTGCCGAATTTATCACTGCGCATGAAGAAATGACCACCTCCAACGTTTGGTTTATGTTTTATAAGCATTTTTAATTTTATTGCTTAAATCGCATTTTCTCGGCGAGCTGAGCGCTTTTTCTGAATTGTGCCGCTCCCGTCACTCTGGTTAGGTTGGCATCGAAAAAAACGCTCTCGGGTGCTTTAGAGTGCCGAGTTTATCACTGCGCATGAAGAAATGACCACCTCCAACGTTTGGTTTATGTTTTATAAGCATTTTTAATTTTATTGCTTAAATCGCATTTTCTCGGCGAGCCGAGCGCTTTTTCTGAATTGTGCCGCTCCCGTCACTCTGGTTAGGTTGGCATCGAAAAAAACGCTCTCGGGTGCTTTAGAGTGCCGAGTTTATCACTGCGCATGAAGAAATGACCACCTCCAACGTTTGGTTTATGTTTTATAAGCATTTTTAATTTTATTGCTTAAATCGCATTTTCTCGGCGAGCTGAGCACTTTTTCTGAATTGTGCCGCTCCCGTCACTCTGGTTAGGTTGGCATCGAAAAAAACGCTCTCGGGTGCTTTAGAGTGCCGAGTTTATCACTGCGCATGAAGAAATGACCACCTCCAACGTTTGGTTTATGTTTTATAAGCATTTTTAATTTTATTGCTTAAATCGCATTTTCTCGGCGAGCTGAGCACTTTTTCTGAATTGTGCCGCTCCCGTCACTCTGGTTAGGTTGGCATCGAAAAAAACGCTCTCGGGTGCTTTAGAGTGCCGAGTTTATCACCGCGCATGAAGAAATGACCACCTCCAACGTTTGGTTTATGTTTTATAAGCATTTTTAATTTTATTGCTTAAATCGCATTTTCTCGGCGAGCTGAGCGCTTTTTCAGAATTGTGCCGCTCCCGTCACTCTGGTTAGGTTGGCATCGAAAAAAACGCTCTCGGGTGCTTTAGAGTGCCGAGTTTATCACTGCGCATGAAGAAATGACCACCTCCAACGTTTGGTTTATGTTTTATAAGCATTTTTAATTTTATTGCTTAAATCGCATTTTCTCGGCGAGCTGAGCACTTTTTCTGAATTGTGCCGCTCCCGTAACTCTGGTTAGGTTGGCATCAAATAAAACGCTCTCGGGTGCTTTAGAGTGCCGAGTTTATCACTGCGCATGAAGAAATGACCACCTCCAACGTTTGGTTTATGTTTTATAAGCATTTTTAATTTTATTGCTTAAATCGCATTTTCTCGGCGAGCTGAGCACTTTTTCTGAATTGTGCCGCTCCCGTCACTCTGGTTAGGTTGGCATGGAAAAAAACGCTCTCGGGTGCTTTAGAGTGCCGAGTTTATCACTGCGCATGAAGAAATGACCACCTCCAACGTTTGGTTTATGTTTTATAAGCATTTTTAATTTTATTGCTTACATCGCATTTTCTCGGCGAGCTGAGCACTTTTTCTGAATTTTGCCGCTCCCGTCACTCTGGTTAGGTTGGCATGGAAAAAAACGCTCTCGGGTGCTTTAGAGTGCCGAGTTTATTACTGCGTAATAAGAAATGACCATCTACAACGTTTGGTTTATGTTTTATAAGCATTTTAAATTTTATTGCTTAAATTGCATTTTCTCGGCGAGCTGAGCACTTTTTCTGAATTGTGCCGCTCCCGTCACTCTGGTTAGGTTGGCATCGAAAAAAACGCTCTCGGGTGCTTTAGAGTGCCGAGTTTATCACTGCGCATGAAGAAATGACCACCTCCAACGTTTGGTTTATGTTTTATAAGCATTTTTAATTTTATTGCTTAAATCGCATTTTCTCGGCGAGCTGAGCACTTTTTCTGAATTGTGCCGCTCCCGTCACTCTGGTTAGGTTGGTACCGAAAAAAACGCTCTCGGGTGCTTTAGAGTGCCGAGTTTATCACTGTGCATGAAGAAATGACCACCTCCAACGTTTGGTTTATGTTTTATAAGCATTTTTAATTTTATTGCTTAAATCGCATTTTCTCGGCGAGCTGAGCGCTTTTTCTGAATTGTGCCGCTCCCGTCACTCTGGTTAGGTTGGCATCGAAAAAAACGCTCTCGGGTGCTTTAGAGTGCCGAGTTTATCACTGCGCATGAAGAAATGACCACCTCCAACGTTTGGTTTATGTTTTATAAGCATTTTTAATTTTATTGCTTAAATCGCATTTTCTCGGCGAGCTGAGCACTTTTTCTGAATTGTGCCGCTCCCGTCACTCTGGTTAGGTTGGCATGGAAAAAAACGCTCTCGGGTGCTTTAGAGTGCCGAGTTTATCACTGCACATGAAGAAATGACCACCTCCAACGTTTGGTTTATGTTTTATAAGCATTTTTAATTGTATTGCTTAAATCGCATTTTCTCGGCGAGCTGAGCACTTTTTCTGAATTGTGCCGCTCCCGTCACTCTGGTTAGGTTGGCATGGAAAAAAACGCTCTCGGGTGCTTTAGAGTGCCGAGTTTATTACTGCGTAATAAGAAATGACCATCTACAACGTTTGGTTTATGTTTTATAAGCATTTTTAATTTTATTGCTTAAATCGCATTTTCTCGGCGAGCTGAGCACTTTTTCTGAATTGTGCCGCTCCCGTCACTCTGGTTAGGTTGGCATCGAAAAAAACGCTCTCGGGTGCTTTAGAGTGCCGAGTTTATCACTGCGCATGAAGAAATGACCACCTCCAACGTTTGGTTTATGTTTTATAAGCATTTTTAATTTTATTGCTTAAATCGCATTTTCTCGGCGAGCTGAGCACTTTTTCTGAATTGTGCCGCTCCCGTCACTCTGGTTAGGTTGGCATGGAAAAAAACGCTCTCGGGTGCTTTAGAGTGCCGAGTTTATCACCGCGCATGAAGAAATGACCACCTCCAACGTTTGGTTTATGTTTTATAAGCATTTTTAATTTTATTGCTTAAATCGCATTTTCTCGGCGAGCTGAGCGCTTTTTCTGAATTGTGCCGCTCCCGTCACTCTGGTTAGGTTGGCATCGAATAAAACGCTCTCGGGTGCTTTAGAGTGCCGAGTTTATCACTGCGCATGAAGAAATGACCACCTCCAACGTTTGGTTTATGTTTTATAAGCATTTTTAATTTTATTGCTTAAATCGCATTTTCTCGGCGAGCTGAGCACTTTTTCTGAATTGTGCCGCTCCCGTCACTCTGGTTAGGTTGGCATCGAAAAAAACGCTCTCGGGTGCTTTAGAGTGCCGAGTTTATTACTGCGTAATAAGAAATGACCATCTACAACGTTTGGTTTATGTTTTATAAGCATTTTTAATTTTATTGCTTAAATCGCATTTTCTCGGCGAGCTGAGCACTTTTTCTGAATTGTGCCGCTCCCGTCACTCTGTTTAGGTTGGCATGGAAAAAAACGCTCTCGGGTGCTTTAGAGTGCCGAGTTTATCACTGCGCATGAAGAAAAGACCACCTCCAACGTTTGGTTTATGTTTTATAAGCATTTTTAATTTTATTGCTTAAATCGCATTTTCTCGGCGAGCTGAGCGCTTTTTCTGTATTGTGCCGCTCCCGTCACTCTGGTTAGGTTGGCATCGAAAAAAACGCTCTCGGGTGCTTTAGAGTGCCGAGTTTATTACTGCGTAATAAGAAATGACCATTTACAACGTTTGGTTTATGTTTTGTAAGCATTTTTAATTTTATTGCTTAAATCGCAGTTTCTCGGCGAGCTGAGCACTTTTTCTGAATTGTGCCGCTCCCGTCACTCTGGTTAGGTTGGCATCGAAAAAAACGCTCTCGGGTGCTTTAGAGTGCCGAGTTTATCACTGTGCATGAAGAAATGACCACCTCCAACGTTTGGTTTATGTTTTATAAGCATTTTTAATTTTATTGCTTAAATCGCATTTTCTCGGCGAGCTGAGCGCTTTTTCTGAATTGTGCCGCTCCCGTCACTCTGGTTAGGTTGGCATCGAAAAAAACGCTCCCGGGTGCTTTAGAGTGCCGAGTTTATTACTGCGTAATAAGAAATGACCATCTACAACGTTTGGTTTATGTTTTATAAGCATTTATAATTTTATTGCTTAAATCGCATTTTCTCGGCGAGCTGAGCACTTTTTCTGAATTGTGCCGCTCCCGTCACTCTGGTTAGGTTGGCATCGAAAAAAACGCTCTCGGGTGCTTTAGAGTGCCGAGTTTATCACTGCGCATGAAGAAATGACCACCTCCAACGTTTGGTTTATGTTTTATAAGCATTTTTAATTTTATTGCTTAAATCGCATTTTCTCGGCGAGCTGAGCGCTTTTTCTGAATTGTGCCGCTCCCGTCACTCTGGTTAGCTTGGCATCGACAAAAAACGCTCTCGGGTGCTTTAGAGTGCCGAGTTTATCACTGCGCATGAAGAAATGACCACCTCCAACGTTTGGTTTATGTTTTATAAGCATTTTAAATTTTATTGCTTAAATTGCATTTTCTCGGCGAGCTGAGCACTTTTTCTGAATTGTGCCGCTCCCGTCACTCTGGTTAGGTTGGCATCGAAAAAAACGCTCTCGGGTGCTTTAGAGTGCCGAGTTTATCACTGCGCATGAAGAAATGACCACCTCCAACGTTTGGTTTATGTTTTATAAGCATTTTTAATTTTATTGCTTAAATCGCATTTTCTCGGCGAGCTGAGCACTTTTTCTGAATTGTGCCGCTCCCGTCACTCTGGTTAGGTTGGTACCGAAAAAAACGCTCTCGGGTGCTTTAGAGTGCCGAGTTTATCACTGTGCATGAAGAAATGACCACCTCCAACGTTTGGTTTATGTTTTATAAGCATTTTTAATTTTATTGCTTAAATCGCATTTTCTCGGCGAGCTGAGCGCTTTTTCTGAATTGTGCCGCTCCCGTCACTCTGGTTAGGTTGGCATCGAAAAAAACGCTCTCGGGTGCTTTAGAGTGCCGAGTTTATCACTGCGCATGAAGAAATGACCACCTCCAACGTTTGGTTTATGTTTTATAAGCATTTTTAATTTTATTGCTTAAATCGCATTTTCTCGGCGAGCTGAGCACTTTTTCTGAATTGTGCCGCTCCCGTCACTCTGGTTAGGTTGGCATGGAAAAAAACGCTCTCGGGTGCTTTAGAGTGCCGAGTTTATCACTGCACATGAAGAAATGACCACCTCCAACGTTTGGTTTATGTTTTATAAGCATTTTTAATTGTATTGCTTAAATCGCATTTTCTCGGCGAGCTGAGCACTTTTTCTGAATTGTGCCGCTCCCGTCACTCTGGTTAGGTTGGCATGGAAAAAAACGCTCTCGGGTGCTTTAGAGTGCCGAGTTTATCACTGCGCATGAAGAAATGACCACCTCCAACGTTTGGTTTATGTTTTATAAGCATTTTTAATTTTATTGCTTAAATCGCATTTTCTCGGCGAGCTGAGCACTTTTTCTGAATTGTGCCGCTCCCGTCACTCTGGTTAGGTTGGCATGGAAAAAAACGCTCTCGGGTGCTTTAGAGTGCCGAGTTTATTACTGCGTAATAAGAAATGACCATCTACAACGTTTGGTTTATGTTTTATAAGCATTTTTAATTTTATTGCTTAAATCGCATTTTCTCGGCGAGCTGAGCACTTTTTCTGAATTGTGCCGCTCCCGTCACTCTGGTTAGGTTGGCATGGAAAAAAACGCTCTCGGGTGCTTTAGAGTGCCGAGTTTATCACTGTGCATGAAGAAATGACCACCTCCAACGTTTGGTTTATGTTTTATAAGCATTTTTAATTTTATTGCTTAAATCGCATTTTCTCGGCGAGCTGAGCACTTTTTCTGAATTGTGCCGCTCCCGTCACTCTGGTTAGGTTGGCATCGAAAAAAACGCTCTCGGGTGCTTTAGAGTGCCGAGTTTATCACTGCGCATGAAGAAATGACCACCTCCAACGTTTGGTTTATGTTTTATAAGCATTTTTAATTTTATTGCTTAAATCGCATTTTCTCGGCGAGCTGAGCACTTTTTCTGAATTGTGCCGCTCCCGTCACTCTGGTTAGGTTGGCATCGAAAAAAACGCTCTCGGGTGCTTTAGAGTGCCGAGTTTATTACTGCGTAATAAGAAATGACCATCTACAACGTTTGGTTTATGTTTTATAAGCATTTTTAATTTTATTGCTTAAATCGCATTTTCTCGGCGAGCTGAGCACTTTTTCTGAATTGTGCCGCTCCCGTCACTCTGTTTAGGTTGGCATGGAAAAAAACGCTCTCGGGTGCTTTAGAGTGCCGAGTTTATCACTGCGCATGAAGAAAAGACCACCTCCAACGTTTGGTTTATGTTTTATAAGCATTTTTAATTTTATTGCTTAAATCGCATTTT